>NC_022013.1:2267061-2288070 GCF_000317375.1 Microtus ochrogaster | reverse complement strand
CGTCTCCAGCTGCAGGATAGAAGAGACATCTCCAGCTGCAGGATAGAAGAGACGCCTCCAGCTGCAGGATAGAAGAGACGTCTCCAGCTGCAGGACAGAAGCTAATCTGAGGACCTGACAGCAGCCGCACGGCTAAAACAGCGGCGAGGACAAGAAGATCTAGAGAAAATTCTGTCGTCTTTCAGTAGATGTGAAATATCCTATGTGTCTATCTGATAATAAATAGAATTGCGTTTTCATAACACTAATTTGAAAGCCTAAGGGCAACATACTTCCACAGGACCAGATCAATTCCTGTCATTCAGAATATTATCACAGTCTTTAGTGATCAAGTAAATCTCTCATTGAGGAAACTTGAAGAAAACCAGGAAGTTCCTGAGAATCTAAGTTCTTTAGTGGGTGAGCCCTCCACTGACATTGTACTCTCAGTGCATTAAGTACTAACTGAAAAGAGCACCAATTGAGCGGTCTGGAGGTGTAGCTGAGTGGCAGCGCTCCATCCCAGGATGTGTGAGCCCTTAGCTTCTCACAAACGACAACATCACTGAAAATCCCCTAATGGTTATGCGTTTATTTCATAATTTTCCTAAAATATCTGTATCACATTATTGAGAATATGTAATAATAAAATAATATTAAAGCACTCATTGAAGTGGTGCCTTGACAATATTCTAAAACTTATATGTACTGACTCACAATAGTACAATCTCAGAGAAAATTCTATTTGTCTGTCTTACAGGTGAGAAAAATAATTCCCAAAGCACTTAGGCCAGTTATCTAAAGTTAAACACCAATCATGTGGAGAATTATGGTCATGTCAAGGATGCTTCAACCATGCTGTTGGGTTAAACAGCAAGAAGTTAGGAGCATTAACTACCAAGGACAGTCGTGGAGGACATCGATGGAACTTCAGACAATAGACTCTCTGTGTGTGATAATATGGGCTTGCTGAATCACTGTGCCTCTTGAGTACAGAGCACAATGAATTTGGACATTTCCCAGAACCATTAAAATCAAATTACAGTTCAGTCATCATTCATAAAATTGCTGTCTATAGCCTGTGAACACATTTGGCTCAAGATTTCATATGAATTTTTGATCAACAACTCTTCAAAATTAAATTTTTGTCTATTCTATTGGCCAAAAAGTACATATTATCTAATACATTATATCAACATTATTTTTTGGTTTTGTAATTATATTTACAATGTAATGATAAAAATAATGTATTTCATTATGACCAAATAACTCTGAGTTTGTTCTCAACTTGATGGTGTGTTGATGGTTAGTACTTTAGAATCATATTGTTTATTTCCATTCAAGTGATAGGTATTTTCTGTTGTAGATGAAAGCAAAGGAAATCTAATAAGTGCAAAAGAAAACATTATGATGTTACGGGTGGAATGATGGAAATGGAAAAGGATGAATGATAGGGAGGGAACTTTAGATGGGGAAAGAGACGGGGGAGTAGGGTAGAGGAAGAGTCAGCAGAATAGCTAACATCAAGGATGTTTGAAAAGGCATGTGGAAACTCACTATCCTATCAGCTCCCCACACACCCACCTACACACATGTACACATGTGTGAATATGCACAATATATTTATGTTCATATAAAGTATTTAGTTGAAGTTAACTTACACAGGGGATAGTGCTCCTCCCAGTATCCTAGGTTGTCAAATAGAAAGTTCAGTGCTAGATGTGGGATTCCTTCCCCTGAGTTATTGATTAGGAAAGTCCTAGAAAACCTCAAATAATACTTATTTTTTTTTTAGTTGCCTGCTAGAACTTGATGGTAAGATCCTATGGCTAACGATACTACACATATTGGCTATAAAACATGGAGAAATCAAACTGGTACTGACAAGGAATCTTCCTCCTTGTTGATGAGTTTTTGTAGTACCAGGAGGTGTTCTGTAGTTGGCAGGGAGCTTAGGAAGAAAAGCATCAGCAGTCTTACTCAACTGCCAACACTGTTAACTACAATAATGACCTGTGTGGCAAGACAGTCTCTGGGATGCAATAGTGGCATGAATGTTAAGGGGTTCACAACCACTCTCTGATTAGATTTCCAGCTCACATCACAGGAGGAAACATAAACCTCATACTGAAAATCTTGCCAAGGACCCACAGTTGGGGAACTCTCAGACCCAGATTATTCTGCTAATCAGCCACAGTAAATTCATATATCCCCATCCATACATCAGTTCATCTCTCATACCTCATTGATGAAGATGCCAAATTGATAGTGGTTAATGCTGAAACTCACAATTGATCAAAATGCTTTGAATAAATGTGACTGGAGTGTTCAGCCTCAAATGAGACATCTATATGGCACCCTTCTGTAAGGTTCATGGACATAAGGGGAAGAATTAAGAAGATCATAACAGCCAGAGGTTAAGGAGCATCAGAATGAAACAGTGTTTTCTGGACACGATAGGACCTCTGAGTTCACGAACTCAGAGCAGCAGAGGTGGCTTGTACAAAATCAAGTCACTTAACATCCTAGCAAGGAGGGGAAGGGGCTCCTGAGCAACCACAAGCTAAGGAGCTATGGGTGGCTTTCTTTAAGGGTGTGTTCCTTGGTAGGGAACCAGTCCCAGTGAGAGCCTTATACCATGTAGCTCAGATCATCCTTGTGAGTTGCAAAGATAAATGGAGAGGATATGAGGTGAGGAGGTGAGGAGATGAGGAGGTGGGAGTGAACTTGGAGGCATTATGGGGATGAAGGGGTGAGAGCAACAACGCACATTGTATAAAGTTCTCAAGGAATTAGAAAAAGTACCGCAAACAGTGATGATGCTATTGTTTAAACAATGAAAACTTCAGGGCAGTCATTCTGAGCACAGCCATAAGGGCTGATCCTGTCTTTTGCTATCCAGACACGAAGATAAGGTCTTCAAATGTGCCTGTCACTAGCAAGAATCATACAGTAAATCTTTATTTAAAACCCCTTGTTATTCAAGAAATTTTCAGGTTCAGCATTTCAGTGAAGACATGAAAGCGTGAACGGGTCTGGAGTATTTACAGGCTCCGTTATGTCCCTTTTCTTTTTAAGTCAAGGATATTTTGGTTATATCAAATAGCCAATGTAGCCCTATAATTAAAGTCTCACCAATTCTGAACTTTCTTTTTTTTTTTGCTGATTTTATTTTATTTATTTATTTATTTTTATTTATTTATTTATTAAGGATTTCTGCCTCCTCCCCGCCACCGCCTCCCATTTCCCTCCCCCTCCCCCGATCAAATCCCTCTCCCTCATCAGCTTGAAGAGCAATCAGGGTTCCCTGACCTGTGGGAAGTCCAAGGACCGCCCACCTCCATCCAGGCTTAGTAAGTTGAGCATCCAAACTGCCTAGGCTCCCCCAAAGCCAGTATGTGCAGTAGGATCAAAAACCCATTGCCATTGTTCTTGAGTTCTTATTTGTCCTCATTGTCTGCTATGTTCAGCAAGTCCGGGTTTTATGCTTTTTTCAGACCCAGGCCAGCTGGCCTTGGTGAATTCCAGATAGAACATCCTCATTGTCTCAGTGTGTGGGTGTACCCTTCGCGGTCCTGAGTTCCTTGCTCGTGCTCCCCCTCCTTCTGCTCCTGATTTGGACCTTGAGATTTCTAAGGGTTCTTCTAGGCTAAGAGTTCCATCCACAGGTACCATGATGTACGCTTGGTCCTCCCAGGAGAGTGATGCAGGGTTCTCAGGATCCATTTCACAGTGGATGGAACTCTTAGCCTAGAAGAACCCTTAGAGGCCACATGCAGCAGAATTCTGAACAACCTGGTTTGTGATTATGAATTTTTCAGGGGGAGGCAAAGTGTGGATATGGTCAAACTGCAGGCATTAAAAGTCAATGGGGATGGAGAAAGAAGGTTTTAAAATGGCCAAGGAACAGTGGAGAGAAATCTGGACCTGGAACCAGTCATCCATAGTTGGAAACAGTTCTTTCAAATTAACAGCTAGAAAATGACGTGACTCTATGGAAGTAATTTAAGTCCTCTGAGCACGAATTTCCTGTCCTGTAAAATAAAACGAAGAATCAGGAAGGGCCTTATTATTTGAGGATAATTCAGGTTGGGGAAAATGTCATTTAGAAGTGAGTCTCTTTTAAATGGAAATGAAATTATTTTTAATAAGTACTAAAATGTTTAAATGGGATTCTTTTTCTGGAACCTAGAAGCTTGTAACTGAGTTTACCCAATGTCGAGAGCCATACAGATCATAATTATGACTCTGTGCTCACCATCAGGATAAAGAATAGATCAACCATGCAGGTTCTTACGTAAGTTCCTGATTATACTATGAAAATCCATTTTCCATGAGTGGTACTTGTAGCACGATCATATCGTCTTTGATCTTTCAGTCATTCTTTATGCCTTGGCCTCCTTTGACTCTTCAGTGTGAAGACCAGTCCTTTTAATAATTCATTTGCTGTGCGTCCCCATTCTGCCTATACCTGGTGATTGATTAACACATCCCCTGACCAATGGGAGAATGGCATGCTGACAGAGGAAACCTGTGGGAGGAGCATGGCTTGAGAAGCTCATGAGCATCTTGATGTTATGTAGCATATAGAGTCCTAGAGACCCACATCAAGAAGACTTGGGTGTGGAACATTCAGATGATAAGCTAGCTATATCTCACACTGTAAATGAATATCTCATGGGGGTGTCTACCATATACTGTACACTTGTTCAAGTGTTTATATTTTGAACTTTTGAGATTATAATATAATTAAATTTCTTCTTTCTCTTTACTCCCCTCAAACACCGAAACATCATTATAGCCAACAGTGGTACTGTACTAACTATCAAATTAGTAAGAGTTATTTATTAGGGAAAAATTATATGGCAAGACCTCTAGAGATAAATAAGGCATAAAATACTAGTTTTGAAAACTAAACTGGAAGCAGAAACAGAGCAATCCCAGTATTGGATTTCACATAGAAGTGAAATATATATTGGCCCCACTCAGATTTCCTTTGGACTCAGCAGTTTTCAAACTACATAATAAGGCACTTGCGAGGCGTTTAAAACAAATTTGAAAGACCTCAAAGTTGGCTAAATACTTGTCAAGATTTTTCACACAGAAATGAAATGAATATAAAGATTTCTTTCTTAAAAAAATCTCAAACAGAGAAACAAAACACAGCACTTGACCATTCTGACTGTACAACCAGATGTCAGTGGCCATCATGCCCTGTCCTGCAGCACGCTTCAATAAGAAGTCTACTTGGGCCCAGCCTAGAGTTGCCGAGTTAGCTGTTTGGGATAACTATATACAGTTTTGATGTACTTCAAGAAAATAACATGCGGGATAATGTATGTATATGTAAGTGTTGATGGAGAGAAAACATGAGAATAAAAAAAAAAAAGAGCACTGGGTAACCCCCAACAGCTTGTTGTTGGAAACATCTCAGCTACAGACGCAAAGGCACTGCTGGATGCTTGTGTGCCGAGTGTGTAGTCTTGGAGATATACTGCTACTGCAGCCGCAGCAGGACATGAAGAGGCCTGGGCCTTCAAATATGCTTATGAGTATCTCTATGTTTGTCTCACATTCTAATAAGGAACTATTTCTTCTTAATATGAGCATATACTGTGTGCTTATTGTCATGGAGTGGTCATCCAGAAACTGAGATCTCCAAGGAGCTGGTCAGTTACCACTCAGAAAAGGGGACTGTGACATGAAATTCAGGCTGACACTGGTCTTTATTGATGGGCACCCCAAAGTAGATTATTGCATTAAGTATTTCCACTTTCTTCCCTTACAGATTTAATTTTATTTCTGGTACCCGTTTAATTTACTATTGCTCAATAGTAAACCCTAGCAGACGTCAAGATAAATAAGAAAGAGTCAGGTTCGCCTTGTTAATTTCAATCATGTTTCTCTGTAGTAAGGCATTTTCTAACAAGTGCGTCACTGGTAAAACACTCCTTACTGTCGAGGGAAGGACTCGCTAGTTCATTTGGGCGGCTACCCTGTGTTTTGATGCAGGGTTGGTATGCCTATCCTTATTTATTTGTCTTACTGTCGAGGGAAGGACTCGCTAGTTCATTTGGGCGGCTACCCTGTGTTTTGATGCAGGGTTGGTATGCCTATCCTTATTTGTTTGTCTTACTGTCGAGGGAAGGACTCGCTAGTTCATTTGGGCGGCTACCCTGTGTCTTGATGCAGGGTTGGTATGCCTATCCTTATTTCTTTGTCTTCCTTGTTCTGATTCTGTTCTCTCTCATTCCAACTCTCCAATCTGTATTCCATCAACTTAAGCAAACAAATCCCTTCTCCAGGACCCCAGGCTTGGGATACATCTATTACTAATCTTATTAAAGACACCATTTATTAAAGCGTGGAGACATTACACACTTTCCCAGAATCTTAGTACTGAATACACGATTGCTTCAGTCCAGAAGCATGTGCTTTCCAGTAGATCTCTCCTGGCCCTTGTCATGGGTCTTGGGTGCTAGGATTCAGTTGCTAGGTCTTTTGAGAAAGTTCACTATTACACTTAGCTTTGTCCTCTGAATTCCTATGAATTTTTAACCTGAATTCACATTTTCCTTTAGCAAAAAGTAATTGATGGTAACATATCCGTGCCACTTTCTCCCACTAAAACTCTCTTGTTGTATGAACTCATCCTAAAGAGTCACCAAGAACAGTACAGCTTCATTGCATATGAAACACTCCGTTTCAAGCAGATTCACTTGTACCACAGTGTGATTGAAACTGTACTTCTAACAAGTATCACCTGCAGTTTTTACATTAATTTTAAATGTAGGCATTGCGGAAGATGAATGTGGGATCAGAGCTAATGTCTGACAAGGTGGAGGAATTACAGTGCTGAGTGGTGATTTAACGCCCGCTCTTGGCCCCGCTCTGGGCTTTGTTAGGGAAGAGAGATGTGGGGATGACTCTTCACTCAGAGCTCCACATCTGTAGCCCCAAGGCTTGTTCTCCAGAGAGATTCCTTGGGTCATCTGAAAATTGCTTCAAGGCTCCAGACATCTTTCATCCTAGAGAACATCCAACTTGGGCAAGATAAAGATTGCCGAGGTCGCTGGAGTTTAGATGACTTTGGTCTCAGCCAAGACCATCTGTCTAAGAGAAAGGTTAGTTACTGGAGGAAGCAACAAGACTATTAGAGGTCAAGACAGACCATGGCTTCAGAAGAGGCCTTGGAAAGGAAGATGAATAAATGCTTTTAGATTCTGCTTGGTTGTAAGAGCTCTAGACTTTCCGTGGTAGACTGTGAACATCTGATTTAACTGTTTGCCCACCTATACCAAGGCAAATTGGCATGGCTCTGTAATGTACATGGTGTCAGTTCTGAAATGAAGAGATCCCATAGCATCCAAGGTGAAAGGTCACAGAGAAAAACTTTAGAAATTTTTGAGCTATTCTATCCATTCTTTTCTGGAAAAAAAATCAGGGTCATTAATTTCCTATCTATAATATTAACAGCTGTTATCCTAGTAGATAGATAAGACATTGTATAATATTCAGGAGACTACATTGAGAGGGATTTCTTTATTTTTTTTTAAAAAGAATTGCTAATTCTTTGAGAATTTCATATATTATGTTTTGATAATATTCACCCCCTTTCCTGTTTCTTAAAGCACTAATATGCCCATGTTCCAAACTTAGATTGATTTTCCCTGCTTGTTCTGGAATGTTTAAGTGGATTACAAGAATGTTTATAAAACGGCATAGCATCATACCAGGATCATGTGTATAGGAGGCAACTACAGACTATGACATACAAAGGGCTACTAGCAGAAGAAAAGGATTGTACACAGGTTCAAATGCAGCCTCTGCAATAGACACACCATATCTCTTGCTAGCTATATCGCTGCCTATCACCCAGCTGACATACTGTGTCTCTGTGCTGGCTATGTGTCAAACTGGAAGCACACATCATCCAACCATTATGAAAAATTTACTAAGACATGTCTGGCATTGATAACTGTGTTATTGTTCAATAGGTATTAAAAAACAAAACAAATTGCCCCTCTGATATATCTTCATTCTATAGAATAAAATAGCATGGCCCCCACAAAAGGCAAGTTAGCCTTTCAAAGCTACTTGCTACTGAAAAACCAGCCTCCAAGGTCAAGGTCCTGGGCCTTTGTGCCCAGACTTTCCCATTCTCTTTTGTAGCTTCCTGACCTTCTGTCATAAGAAGCAATTATTCCATATAGTAAATGAGCTTGAATTGTTAGAACTATTAGTCTTGTGCCCAGTCAAAAATTCCACACCAGCCAAATTTTATGCAGATATCAAAGGAAAGGTTACTGATTTGCCTTGACATCTTAAAACATTAAAAAAGAAAGGAAAAGAAAACAATAAGAAAAGTTCTCATGCATTGGAACTCATATAAAATTAGTTTGCTTTTTTTTTCATTGTGGTCTAGAAGAGATGGAAAAATTACAAACCATATGGGAAATTCAAGAAGCAGCTGGATTGTATAGTATAGAAAAATAATATCAACTCACGTACACTGAATGAAAAAACTATAAAATAGATAAAAAAAATCAAGGTCTGGAATTACTAACATTTTTAGAGTCTTATTGGTTAAGTGATAATTATAAATAATTCATGATATGCTAAATATAGGGAGCTCTACATTCCACTGAGCTGCTGAAAACTCAATAGACAAAGAACATGACTAATCCAAAATATTAAGCTCTTCTTACTAGCTTTGATCTTGGAGCGCTCTCTCAAAAGATCCCCCAGTGAAGCTGAGAATCAGCTTCTCCCTAACCTGAAAGAAATTGGATTCAAACCATTCTGACCTTGAAATCCTTAACACAATTAAAAACTATATGACAGACTCCAGGTGTGCGCTAAAGAGGCAGTTCATAAGCTCGGAAGATGCAGCCAGAGCCCATTTCAAAATTTCCCTCAGATCAATGACAGTCTGTGAGTTTGGTGGTGAAGCCTGGCTCCCTGGGCCAACGACGCGGTGAATTCATAAACAGAGGTAATTGTGTGAACTTCTCCCTTTGATACAGCAGTCAGTCCAGAGCTGCAGGTGCCGAAGGCTGACTCTCAGGGAACTCCCTCACCCTCTTTAATGTGACTATGCATGCTTTATCTCATCTTACCTCTCTGTCCCCTGGCCACAATCAGCAGGACAAAAGAGGAGCTCATACAGAAGGCAGATGCTGGCACACTGCTTAGCAAGGCGAGCATGTCTGCAGATGTTTCCCAATGATAGCATGTAACCTTTCCGATTCCAGGAATAAGTTTGTGCTATACAGGACTGCATTTGATGGATACTGATTGTTTTATTGTTTTCGGGCTGGGGCATGACTGAAATACAGAATTTCCACAGTCTGGAAACAAGGAAGAATGATGCCTTAAGGTTGGAGCAGGAAAGGCTGAAATAGTGGGTATATCAGGTGGGGTGTAACCATAACACCATTCCTTCCACACAGTCTGGAAGAAGGTGCTTCAAAAGCCAATGGACCCATATACAATTCCCCGATGTAGTGTGATATTTTACTAATTATTTATCCATCAAATTGAGGCCAGGTTCAAGTATGTATGATTGGAATAATACTCATCTTTATATTTATGTCTGGAGGTTGTAACTGAAGCCTTTAACACAAAGATTGTCAAAAATGCTTGTGAGATTCAGCATTGAGCATCCTGGTGAAGGTGTCACTAGCTTGAAAGGCGGTGGTACACCCTGGCCTTTCCTCTCTGGCATAGATAGCATGCACTGTTCAGTGCTACCCTTTCCCTTCTTTCCTGAAAGAGTCTTTTAATGTTTCATCAATTTTAGTTTTACCATATCACTTAGTATTCCCAATCTGTGTGTTGGTCTCATCACTCATCTTTCTGTTGGGGTACTGGTTTTATGAAGTTCTTCATTTGAGATCTTATCTGTTCCCTGCAGTTTATCCCAAACTCCTGGCAGGGTGCCATGTACTCAGAATGTGTCCACTGAGTAATATACATGATGTAATTTATTTTTCACCTTGACAGTCAGAGGAGACATCATGACATACCAGGATAGTCAGGCATTTGAAGTTTTTGAGATATAAACCTTTTATTTTATTTATTGTTTAAAAACAATCTTTTTTCTTCACTTTACATACCAATCCCAGTTCCCACTACCTCCCCTCCTCCTGCTCCTCTACCTTTCTCCCACCCCACTCCCCATCCACTCCTTAGAGAAGGTAAGGCCTCCATGGGGAGTCAACAAAGTCTGGCACAACCCTTTGGGGCAGGACCAAGCCCCTCCACCTGTACTTTTCTTGTGACCAGAGCAATGACTGAACACAAGCACATTTCGGTTGCTGGCAAGTTTTCCCGATGTCAAGATTGTGGAACGTTCTTGAGCTGTATTTTTTACATCAAGCATTTTAGAACGTAAAGATGTCTACAGATTAAGAATGAACCCCCTCCCCAAGAAATTATCCCATTCATGGAAAGTTAGCTGGAGCCGATGCCTGACTAATTACACATGTGCATGGCTTCAGTTCAGAAAATAGCATGGCTTCAATTCAGAAAACAGCCTTTCTTCTGACAACTTGGATCCTTTGTCTTATTTGTTATTCTGTGGATTTTGGAAAGCTGAGTTTAGGCTGACGCTGGAACCACCTAGACTTCTCCAAACAGGAGCTCGGGCTTTGGAGGTGTTGCGTGGGGGTTTCTAAGAGACATCTGCAGTGTGATGAGTCCTCAGTGTTAGCAGAGCTGCTTGAGAATGAAAAGCGACATTTTAACACCAAGTATTTGCTCTGGGATTCTGCGCATAAAGGTGAAGAGTTGGAATGACATGAAGAGCTGTTATTTCTCAGGGGCTTGTTACAGCCACAGTTAGACTTTTCAGGAAATATAACAAGAAATGTGTATTCTGTCTCCAACTATTTGCTACGTTCTTGGGTGTGGAGAACAAAGGACTTCATTACTTAGGGAGAGAGAAAGGATAACAGCCAGTAGTAGGGGCTGGCTGCCTTTAAGCTCAAGATCCAGGCTTGAACTCTTCTACCCTTGGAGTATGACCTCTTATGGTCTAGAATCAGCTGAACAAGGCCAAATGACAACTGAAATTGTTCCTGAAATCATGTAGTCTGCTGCACTGGACAGGGGAGATTAGCTCATGAATAAGCAGAGCAAGGATGATGTTAGCCTATGGGGAAGATGAACATGGTGACCAGGAGGCAGCAGTGGCAGCGGTGGTGAGAGGTGCTGTGTGAGAGAACATGCCAAGAGTGGATAAAGGACAGTCTGATCCGAACAACACCTGGAACAGCATGTGCTGGAGCAGAGGGGGTGCAGGGCAGCGGAGGCAACGGAGACAATGGAGACAATGTGGGCCTGCTCTCTCCCTTAAGGGCCATTGTCACAAGAGAGCCCATCCTGTAGCTAAGCCCACCGCTGGGCTGAAGAGAGATGACTGTGGAGTTAGGCGTCACTGTGTGAGCAACACTGTCACCTGTGAGGTTTTATCAGCAAGAACTGTCTGCTGCCTGTTTATTTGCAATGAGCTATTCTTCGTCTGGACTGTAAGCTGCAGGAAAGCAGGGAAACCGTCACTGTGTTCCCACAGTGGCACCGAGAAACAAAGCGCATTGGTTTAATAGATAAATGAATGTGTGAGCAACTAGAAGTCAATAGGAGAACACTTGATGGCAGTTGCAGTTTTAAAGTATCACTTAGTTTATGATTAATGTGGATGGAGTTAGGGCTGGAGAGATGGTTCCGTGGTTAAGAGACAAACTGCGCTCACAGAAAACCTAAGATTGTTTCCTGCACCCAAGGAAACTGCTCACAACAATCTGTGACTTCAGCTGCATGAGCTCTGATGCCTTCGTCTGGCCATTGAGGGAACTTGTACTCATGCACAAGACACAAATATCTACATGATTTTAAAAAAGTTTGCAAAAATATTGAGTAAAAGGAAAAATATGAATTATGAAAGGGGCAATAAAGATGATTGAACCTATTGGAGAATTTTGAAAAGTATCCTAGGGGCCTTGGAATCTTCAGTACCGCTGATGGATATGAAGGAGGTAGGAGTTAACAAAAGTGAACACTCCAATAATGCAGCTGCTATGCTGTGTGCACAGGAGACTCTTATGCCAACTTGATACAAAAAGTCCTCTAAGAGAAAGGAACCTCAATTAAGAAAATGCCTCCATGAGATCAGGTTGTAGGCATGACTCTAAGGCCTTTTCTTATTTAGTGATTGATGGGGGAAGGCCCCGTTGTGGGTGGAGCCATCCCTAAACTGGTGGTTCTGGCGTTAAGATGACTATAAGAAAGCAGGCTGATCAAGCCATGAAAAACAAGCCAATAAAGTAGCACCCTTTCATGGTCTCTGCACCAGCTCCTGCCTCTAGGTTCCTGCTCTGTTTGAGTTCTTGCTCTGTCTCCCTTTGTGATGGACAGTGATGTGGAAATGTAAGCCAAATAAATGCTTCCTCCTCCAGTTGCCTTGCTCAGGGTGTTTCATTGCAGCAATAGAAACCCTGACTAGGACGGTGTGTGACTTCCTAAACCTCACATCAAGCCATGAGCAAAGCCCCTGTGTGGTTTAGCACTTCAGCCCTACAAGAAATATCTGAGCTTGGGCAGTTTATGAAGAGAAAAGGCAATATTGCTTCGCAGTGTTAGAGGTTTCGGTCTGGCCAAATTGCACTGGGTACATGTGGCAGACCTTGACAAAGTATGCTTGTGCACATGAGCACTCATGCACACGCATACACACACATTTGTATTATATGTATAATATTATATTAGTTTATTGTATTAATTATAATATTAATTGATAATAAATTATAATATTATACTAACTATATATGATATATGATGATATATTATTGTATTTTATATATATTGAGATAGTAGAGCAACACTGCTGACCTCAGCAAACTTAAATACTTAAAGAGCTGCAGTTTCAACCTGTATGGATCTGACTTTGAAGCACTCCCTCATGGAAGCTGCCTCTCAGGCATGGTTTGGGAAATGTGCAGAACAATCACAATATCCTGATCCTAAAATATAATATTTTGTTTACATTTGTGCAGAAGGTAGTATATTATTACTGCTCTTGTTATCAGAATCTGATTATCATCATCATCATCTGGGATTCCCACACTTTCATTGTGAGTGATGATCTTTGTAAAACAGTCACTGTCCTTCGTTACATTTTCCCAGTGCACATCCTGGTTGCTATTTTCATCTCTGTTCTCTCTGGAATCTTACAGTTCAAGTCTTAGCTCCTATTACAGACTGACTCTGCCTAGCTCCCCATGAAGCCAGGAAAAAGAGTGAATAGCCCCACTTTCCCCATTTGTACTGATTAGAAGGGAGCTCACACAGTAGTCCAGTTTCAGGAGTTCGAGAAAACAGTTTCTGAGTATTGCTGGTAAGCAATAAGGTCCAGATCTTAATGTCTTCTTCTACCTGATCCCATGATTCCTCCAACATGAAGTTCCTTCCTTCTCCTCTGCTTGGTGACTAACCATGGTGTCAAGATCTCTTCCTAGGTTTCTATTCCAAGTTTCTGACATCCATTAGTTGATAAACTGTAACGTTTGAAGACTCTAGTTTATCTTATAATCATTTCATGTTTCTCTTTCACAACACTTTTGCCCTCAGACAAATGTTCTTTTTCTTTAATGTTTCTTTTTTCCTCACTTTATTTTATTAAAAAATAAAACAAACTATCTTCTTTCATTTTACATACCAATCTCAATTCTCACTCTTTCCCCTCCTCCCACTCCCTCCAGCTTTACCCCCTACCCCCCCCCATCCACTCCCCAGAGCGGTCAAGGCACTTTGCTCTGAAGAAGGACCAAGGCCCTCCTCACTATAATCAGGCTGAGCAAGGTACCCATCCAAAGAGAATGGGTTCCAAAAAGCCGGTACAAGCAGCAGGGATAACTTCTGGTACCAGTGGCCCCATAGTTTGCCCCAGCCATATATAACTGTCACCCACATTCAGACCACTTCTTAAATATATCACCAGTAACACAGACACTGAGAGCAAAAATAAATAAGTGAGACCTCCTGAAACTGGGAAATTGTGTAAAGAAAAGGACACAGTCAAAAAGACAAAAAGGCAGCCTACTGAATAGAAAAATATCTTCACCAACCCCACATCAGACAGCGGACTAACCTCCAAAATATATAAAGAACTCAAGAGCTTAAACATCAAAATTCCAAATAATCCAATTTAAAATGGGGTACATAACTAAACAGAGAATTCTTAACAGAAGAATCTCAAATGGCCAAAAGACACTTAAGGAAATGTTTAACATCTTTAGCTATCAGGAAAATGCAACTCAAAATGAATATGAGATACCATCTTACATCAATCAGAATGGCTAAGATCAAAAACATCGGTGCTCTCTTATGCTGGAGAGGATGTGGAGTAAGGGGAACTCTCCTCCATTGCTGGTGTATAGCAAACTTGTACAACCACTCTGGAAAGCAGTAGGCAATTTCTCAGAAAATTAGGAATCTACCTATCTCAGGATCTAGCAATACCACTCTTTGACAAATACCCAAAGTATGCTTGATGTAGGTGGGTCTTCTATCTATCTGTTGCTTTCATTGGTTAATTAATAAAGAAAACTGCTTGGTCTGATAGGTCAGAACATAGATAGGTGGAGAAGACAGAACAGAATGCTCGGAGGAAGAAGGCAGTGAGGCAGTCGCCATGAAGCTCTGGCCCAAGATGGATGTAGGTTAGAATCTTCCTTGTAAGCCACCATCTTGTGGTACTACACAAATTAATAGAAATGGGTTAATCAAGATGTGAGAGTTAGCCAGTAAAAGGCTAGAGCTAATGGGCCAGGCAGTGTTTAAATAAATACAATTTGTGTGTTGTTATTTCGGGTGTAAAGCTAACCATGTGGGAGCCAGACGGGATGAAAAGCAGGCCTGCTCACCTCATCACTACAGATGCTAAATCATACTACAAGGACATTTGTTCAACTATGTCCATAGCAACGTTTTTGTAATAACCAGAACTTTGAAACAACCTAGATTCCCCTCAACTGAAGAATGAATAAAGAAAATGTAGTATATTTACACAATGGAGTACTATTCAGTGGTAAAAAACAATGACATCTTGAAATTTTCATGCAAATGGATGGAACTAGAAAAAAAAAACATCCTGAGTGAGGTAACCCAGACCCAGAAAGATAAGCATGGTATGTACTCACTCATAAATGGATAGTAGCTGTAAAGCAGAGGTTAACAAGCCTATAGTCCATGACTCTAGAGAAGCTATGTAACAATGTGAACCCTAAGAGAAACATATAGATCTCCCTGGGAAGGGGAAATAGACAAGATCTCCCAATACAGACAACTCTTGCCCTACTGGCTGCTTGTTATCTTTCTCTATTTGCCTAGCTTCCTAGAATTATCTGGCATATACATCCCTTGCCACTGTGTATACTTAAACACCAAAGTCTTGAGACCTCAAAGTGTGATTGATAAGCATCCCTGATCACACTCTTCTACATCATCATGGGAAACACTGAGAAGCAGCTGGCCACCAGAAACTTCACTTCCTAACCTTCTTGCTTTGAGTTGGGAACATAGACTAAATTTCCTCTCATAGAACACATAAAGAAGAGAGGTATACCAATTCCAAGGTGGCTCATAAGAACAACCACACTGATGTCACCACTCTGGGAAATGGTGCTGTTAACACTCTATGGTCTCTGTCAACCTATGTGATTGATTAACTCTTTGAAGCAGAAACAAGCCCTTTCTGTACACAGACAGAAACAAGTCTCTAGTCACTGTGTCTAGCTATACTGACACAATACATAGCCTAAAACTCACCATGGCCACACGTTTTCAACTGGCAGAGTTTGGGATCTTCTGACAGGATACTGACTATAGGTTAGCCAGCTCTTCTGTGATTGGCCATGGTTACAAGCTATTTCTTCTACCTGCTGAGCCTGCTGGGCAGCTTAGAGGTCTGTTCTCTGGGTCAGCCTTGGGTCAGCTTCACCTGTTCACTATGGTTTTTGCTAGTTATCAAGCTACTGTTAGTAGTAGAATCAAACAGGGGAAACTGAATACCTCCTTGGCCACAGGTCTGTGAACACGCAGTCCATGTCGTCCATCCCGAGAGCTGACAGTTGACGACACATTCGACCAGACAGGGGATACTCATCCTCTGGGGTTTTTCCAGATTTCGCTGTGGATGCAATGAGATACACCCTCAATACCAAAACCATATCGCTATTCTTTTATGGTCAAGAGTGCCCTTTATTCTGTAATAAACAGCCTCTCCACAGTGTGGTGGGAGAACAAACATTCATTGTCCTAGAAATTGGTAGGCACAGAAATGACTGTTGCTATTTCACTGGTGACATTGGTTAGTCAAAGTTTCTTATTATAGACTCTGAATTCTAGCAGACACTTGACACTCAGTTGTGGGGAAAGTATGAGGCCACATGGCACACAGATTGCCCGTGTTGCTCAGCCACAAGAAAGCAGAAAGACATGTAATCATTTCACCCAGACATCCTGACAATACACAGAGAGATCAAAATTATTACCAAGACTGGTGGTGCACAAAATGGGAACAAAGATAAAATAAGCCATTCATCTGAATCCCTAGATGATCAGCAGGACAATGTAATTACAGCTCTAATCTGGAGACCAATGCACTAGACAGTTTACTTTCTTCTCTGGAATCTGTGTGTAGACAGAATGTGTACATTTTGTTGGGACCAAGGTAGGAGACTTTTCAGTGAGAGAATAAATTACCCAAGAATCAGACAGCAAATACTTAAGTCTGTGCTGTGTGACTCACATGCCGGGTGTATGTTTAATTAAAAAAGCTTTGGCACCCAACACATTTTAAATATTATCAGTACATCTACCCAAAGATAAAATTAGTTACCACAACATGATGAATCCTGGAGTGGGTAGCACAGAAAACACCTTAAAGGAATCTGTGATTATTGGTGTGAAACAGGAGATTAATACTTTAGGACTTCTTTAAATAAATAGTCATTAAATATATGTTTAGTATATACCATTTAGAAAATGAGGAAACTGACTTTTATTAATGAATAATTTACATCTCTCCTTTCATCAGAAGAATATATTTTTTTGCACACATAGGCAGCTCAAAACTAATAGGTAACAAGGTTCATAAACAAAGAGGAGCACAAATAAAACCAGCTACTCAGCTGAAGTGCTACAGTCCAACACTGTGCTCTTGTCAGCTGAAGCACCCTTATGCTGTTTCTCATTCACGCATCGGGAGGGAATGTTGACATCGTGGGGACAGCTCTGAGTTATTCGGTAGAGTTGTAGATAGGCAACTCCTTTCCCGAGGCAGTCAGTGCTTTACAGGCAGAATAAACTAAATTACGTATTTAAGTAAAGCAGTGACACTTGGTCAAGAGTCATCTATTGGGTGAGAGCCATTTTTAGAATCCTACTGGCTGGGGACAGACTGGTCCATAGTCAACATCCTGGATGACATCAGCACATCTGGTTAGGGAGCATATCATGACAACACTTAGGGTTGGGATAGCAGTGGTGAGGAAGTCTTTATTAATTTACTTCCTTCACGCCACAACAACTGAATCAGATCTTTGTTTGCCTGTCAACATGTTATAGACATTGTTGCAGCCACCTGTGATTGCTGGCATCCTATTTCAATCTTGAAGATGGTTTCTGAAATGCCTGCAGTATGTCAGTATTTTTCTTTTTTGTTGAGTTGGCCCTCTAGTGCTGAATTTACATCTGGGAAGGAAAAGCCAGCTTCTTTGGAATGGGTCCAACTGTAGCTTTTCTCCAAATTCGATAAAATTAGATAACTTCAAAATCTCCTCATTTGAAAATTGACATGGAGGTCTTTTGCATAGATTGGGAAGAAAAAAGACAGCTGTACTGTTTATCTGGAAATTATTTGTTGAGAAAGCTGTCAGTGTGTTCTACATCCCGGTGAGCATCCATCTCGTATGATGAAGACATGTTCATCACACACGCAAATGAATCACCCAGTGTAAGCGTTCACACCATAGTCGCAAAGTCACTAACACCAACGATTGTCGGAAAGCAAGCCTGTTTTAAGAAGTTCTTGGAAGCAATGACTCCGTTTCTTACCAGGACCCATTTCTTCAGTGCAAGATGACGTGTCTCCCCTATTTTGAGTAAGTCCAAACCAGTGCCATATCACTGCTGCACAACACCTCTTCAGTCAGTGTCTGGAATGTCTATTAGTTTTTGTGAATGCTGAGGCCTAAAGCTAAGATATCACATCACACACAAGTTACCTGTTCACAGTGGTCCATGCCAACCAGCTTGCCATCACTGCGCACACAGCTCAGCAGGCGAGTCCTCATGCCCTGGCCACAGGAAGCGTTTTCACTCAGCTGGCATGTACTCCACTCTATGGGAAGAGGATCACAAACACTGAGTTTCGAAGGTCTAGACTTGTGAGCCAAGCACAGCCAAGCTCTGATCATCTGTATAGGCTGGAGGGGAGCTCACAAACAATTTTACAGCCTTCCCAAGTAGTTTTGGAAAGTTTTGTCCAACAATTGCGTCAGAGGAAAAACACACAAATGAACCAAAAAATGTACTGAATCAATTTCCTAGAATTTGTCTGTGTGTGTGTGTGTTGTGTGTGTGTGTGTGTTCAAGATAAAACAAAATAAAATGAAAGCCCGAAAGGTTATACCAACCATTTGGTAGGATAGGAAAGACACTAGCCAGAATAATAAAACTAAAGACCAATTTAAGAAAATTATTTATTGTGTATGATTGAGAGAGGAAACAGCTAAGCATGGCAACAACTTTATGTTTGTGACCCATATCCCCAAATCCTTCCAAAGTGGTAGAATTAGGGGGGGGGCAATCTTTTAATGGTGATTGGATCAAGCAGGAGGGAAACTAAGAAGTGGGATTAGCATCTTTGTGAAAGACTCCAGGGAGCTTGTCTGCAGACATCCTTTGAGGGTACTCACAGGTGCCATCTCTGCAGAAGTAAGTGTCACAGGGCTGGCGAGTAGTATTTACAATACAGGACGATAGCCATGCGAGGTGGTTCTGGCCACTTCAACCCCTCCCTTCATACTTAATTCGACTTAAAACAGTGAAGAAAGAAAACTTTTCTTATAGATGTGGGTGCGAAAGATCCTTGACCATGTTAATAAAACCCTCTCCATTTTTTCCTATATCTAAGAGCTTAATAACAAACGTATGGCTAAAGAAAAATCAGTCTTAAAGATACGCTTTTCCAATAAAGCAAAATTCCATTGTATTTCTGAAAAACTGCTATCAAAACCAAAGACCCAAAGGAAAAGGGTGAATCTAGTACGCTGTCATTCACCCATGAAAGAACTAGCCACCTGCATAGAATTTACAAGGTCTTCACCCCGAGGAATCTCAGCGATTCCAACGTGTGTGGAACAGGGAAGGTTTTGGCAAAGGATACTGCTTTGCCTCTGCAGGCATATCGTGGTGTGTTCCTAAGTATTGACTGCTTAGACCTAACATGGTCCTCCATTTGGTGGCATTTTTGCACATCCTACGCTGGGGGAATAGTAGGTGGCAGATGAATGTAATAACAACTCTCTTGTTTTGGGCACTGTCCTGCATGTTCAACCATAGAGGCTAAATAATTCATCTATAGCGATTATTGTTGCCTCTCTAATGTCCATGTCTGGTTAGGCCTCCCTAATTTTTTATTGTCTATGGAAAAAAATATATCATAGATGCAAGTTACAGAAATAATGAAAGGCGTGAGAAAAACCAGACTCTACTGTGGTATCTGTTTAAGCCAAGCTGTTCTTCAGAAATTACGGGTGGATTTGATGTATCCGAATGCCATGAATGGATGTTTGCTTTCAGGAAGGACAATTGGAACTAAGTCCTCAGCCTTTCATGTCCCACACATACATTTTCCTCTCCCTCCCCAGTGCCGGGATGGGGTGCACATGATCAGGGAGCACATGTTGGATTTTCACCATACCCGTGAGGTTGTACTGGAACTGGAAGCAGTTTTCATTGAGGAGACAGGGCCGCGCCTGTGAGTCTTCCCCACAAGTTCTTGAGTTCAGAGAGGGCCTTAGCAGATGTCGAGATCTTCTCTGCATTGCATGAGGGTCACATGACTATGAAAGTCAAGAACAGGCAGACAAGGACACCCAGTGAGTGGTAAATTATACGGTTATAAGTTCACATCAGGCATAGAACAGGGGCAGGGAGGAGACTGAAGAAACAACAATGTGGCCATCATGCCACCTGAAAATGCTGCAGCTTGTGCTTAGGAGAGAAAATGATTTGGTCATGGATGCTGGCTTCCCTTCTGCTTTCATTTCATTTGACAACCAATATATTTTAATCTTTAAATGAAATAAAAAAAGTGACCCCAGTTACTCTAGTTCAACAGAAGTAATCACACAGAATAGTGAAATGAGAAAATTATTTTTAAAAATCCCAGAATAAAAAGCTACACATAAGAATAAAGTTATAAAATTAATTGGATGAACTAGAGCCTTCATTTTATTTGGGAGCTTGCTGCCTGAAGGGGATGAATTGCTATAAGTTTGTCTGAGTCCCTCAAAATAAATGTATAGATGCAAATTCAAACGATTTACACTGCTAGTCTTTATGTCTTTAATACCCTGTTTATTCTTTTAAAAAATTATTAAGGCGTGGTAGATAACAATTTCTACTTATAACCCATGAAATCTTGAAAGAAATCATGTAAAACAGTTTTTCAATAATCATCATGAATACATTCACAGCATGCAGTTCCACATCTAAAACGTCTAGGAAGGGTTAAAGACTAGAAGAATAAAGGTTCTGAACTGTGATCATAAAATCACCATGTTGGTGTCTGAGATGTCATTTTATTTTTACCTTCTTCCTTTAGTCTTTTCTGGTATCATAGTAAGAATACAACCTATACACTGAATCTTGACTGATTCAAAGTGACAGTGTTGGATTACACTGAACTATGGGGTGGAAATCCACACATTTTCTTTTAAAGTTTAGGTAATTGAGCCGGGC
>NC_022013.1:2265059-2266864 GCF_000317375.1 Microtus ochrogaster | reverse complement strand
TGCTATCCATGTGATTTCACACTCAGTCAGTACTTTAAATTCTATGTTTAATTGTATTATATTATATTCAGGTGATCAAGAGGGAGCAAACAATTATTAAATCATACGCACACAAATCCCATGTTACATACTTACTAATAATTTATCTCTATTTTGCCTTTTAATTTGAATGCACATGCTCATAAGGGGGAGTAAAAAACAACTGATTTGTCAATAAAGAAAAATTATAGAATTCTGGTAGATGTTACAGACTAAGATTCTTCTGCATTTGTTTCCTATAAAGTAATCAATCAGTGTTTGAATTAAGCGACGATGTACAAGGACGTATGTGTCTGCTTAGTCTAAGCCATCAAATAAAAGACAAGATAAAACAGACACACAAATGAAATATGGCTGCAATGCTTGGGGTCAGCATCATTCTGATTTGGACATTTTTCAGACTTCGGAATATTTGCACAGACTTTAGAGGTGACATCTATTCTACGAAAATGCGAAGTTTGAAACATCCTGAAATCTGAAACCTGCACTAGACAAATTTGAACAATCACACGTGGTACACATTTGTTCATCTGAACCTACAGGAGCCAGATGAATCGTGATAGGATGTGATTTGATGAGATTTTAAGATTTCATCGATCAAACTTCATAGTGAGTATGCTTGTTTAACATGGCTTTAAATTATCCTCTTTGGCTTAATATCCTATTCAGAGCATCTAGATATACTGAAATAAAAACTACAAGTAACTCTCTTATTAATTCCTTATGCATAGAAATAGTTAAAGAGCAGCTTATGGGTGACTGGAATCCATATAAACATTGTAAACTCTTCTTAGATTCTTCTAATGAAAATTATCTTGATATTGATAGGTGAGAGATTGCTGTTTTGTCTCTTTTCATTAGCTCTTTGTCAAAACTTAATGGCCACGCTTTTTATCACTTCCTTTCCTCTAGTAGCTATTACATGATATTCCAAAAATGATGAATTAGCTACTGATATGGTGTCAAGTGAAGAGGAGCCTCTGGGGCGGTGGCTCTCACCCTTTCTAATGCTGTAACACCTTAATCCAGTTCCTCGTGTGTGGTGACACACAACCATAACATTATTTCATTGCTAATTCATAACTGTACTTTTGCTACTGTTATGAGTCGTAATGTAAATATCTGATATGCAGATGGTCTTAGGTAACCTCTGTGGAAGGGTCATTTGATCCCCATAGGGGTTTCAACCCATGGGTTGAGAACAGCTCATCTAGGTCTTGAGGGTTTCTTCATTGGCTCAGAACTCCCCAAACAAAAATCTCTTCCAGAGAATATTTGCATTATTTATATAAAGATATAAGGTCCATTCTGTAATATGCAAAAATGATGTGCCGACACAGCCACCTCAGATTCAATTTCAGACTTATTTTATTGGAAAGATTAAGACTTCATATCTGAAAGCTATTTTCGAGGTAGATTGTAACCATGAAGAATCATTTCCCCTCTAGATCCTGAACCTTTAAACTCAAATAGGCTTTCTAACTTTTGATCTTTGTTAACCAAAGTTCAAGCCTTCCTTGCCACATTGTATCTTCATACCTTTTCTTCACCCCAGCAGCTAGATTTCCTACTGGACCTGAATTCCTGTCCTCATCTCAAAGTAGACACCTCACCTGCCAACCTCTACCCACTTCCTCGGACCCATCAGCTAGAGATCAATACTGCTGCACCACCGAGCATGTCCTGAAGTGTGTATATGTCCTTCCCATGGGCTACAACCGAGCATGTCCTGAAGTGTGTGTATGTTCTTCCCATGGGGTACAACC
>NC_022013.1:2258993-2264784 GCF_000317375.1 Microtus ochrogaster | reverse complement strand
TGGGCTACAACCGAGCATGTCCTGAAGTATGCGTGTGTTCTTCCCATAGGCTAAAACCGAGCATGTCCTGAAATATGTGTATGTTCTTTCCGTGGAGTACAACTGAGCATGTCCTGAAGTGTGTATATGTCCTTCCCATGGGCTCTCTGGAGAGCCCATATCTGAATATCTGATGTTATTTGCATCTGCAACAGATGCAAATAATAAATGTTTGTTCTACAGGTAGGTTGGTTATCTTGGGCAATCAGGGTGGGTTTTATAAACCACCATTAGAAAACAAGCAATAAAACTTGGAGAGTGGTCATTTTGCTTAATATGGGTTTTTTTCCAAGGTTCAGTACATCCAACAAGAATATTCTCAAATCGCTCATACTCTTACATTTCTCACACAATCGTGATGAAAGCCATCATTAACTTAATGAAACATATCAATAAATGAGGCTAATGACCCATAGAATAGATAACAGATAATTTAAAACCTTTAAAATAAATCCAAATAGAAGGTATTATGTGAGATCACTGAGCTACTAAAGATCACAGTTTAACAAAACCTGGGATAGAGCCAGGTGTTTGTGAATTTAGGTCACTCTGCAGATTTCTTGCTTGGATATGAGCATGACTTCAAAGCCTGGTCTCGCCAGCTCCCATCAGATACTGAGAGTCAGGGCAGTCATCGAGTTGTAGAGTTTATCTGATAACAGACAAAAGGCTGCTCCCTTGGTTGTCTGGTTCCCTGGAGGTCAGTGGATGCATGCTCCCGAACTTCTTCTTTCTTATTTTGACAGATGTAGCAAAAAGTGCACAAGAGAATAATGTGGTGCTTATTAAGAAACTTAAAAAGGAAGTTGATGAAAGGCTAAGAAAAATCAGGGCCTAAAGTATTTCTTCTTATGGCTTCCATGAGATTCCAAAGAACTAGTCATTTACATAAAAAGGGTTTTGCACATCAAATACAACATGACAGCAAAGCCAAAACCAACAGAGAACACTGAATCATTTCTGCAAGCACAGCTAGTGGGCCAGTGAGGAGCTGGAATGCTATCTTACAGGGCACCTATGTTAAGTAAGAACTAGGCGGGGGAAGCTGAAAAGTAGAATGGGACATCCAACCAGAGTGATGGCCACAAGCAGGCAACGGAACTGAGACCCAGAGGACCTGTACAACGGGACAGGAGCAAAAAAAGGGCCCCCAGGAAGGCCTTGGGAGTCCCTGCCTCCTGATTCATTAGCCCTTCATTTTGATAGGTCAGATCTCCCTTCAAGAATGCTCTTGAGCTCTTCTCTACCACACCACTAAAGACAAACATGTTATTAGATCTTGAAATTAAGAAACCCAGGAAGAGCAGCTGAGAAGCATAATGAGGGTCCAGAACAGCTGGATGGGAAGGGGAATCAAGAAATCCAGGGCAGCAGATTTAGCTTTGGACTGTTCCTTCTAAAAGTTCACACAAGTAATTTTACAGAGCAAGAAACAAAGAAAGAAACCATATTCAAATTCCATCGGAGAAAAACGACAAGAATAACATCACACAGGTAAGAAAGGCACTTTACGCAGAAAGACAAGTGAGGAACAGGCTGGAAGTGTCTTTCCAAAGGAACCAAGCTAGCTGGAAAATGACACAGGAACAAAAAGATGTAAACATGAATAAGAATTCTAGGAACTCAGAAACCAAGTAACTGAGTTCCACAAACAATTCAGAATAAAAGAAAATGTCACTTTCAGGAATGAAAAGAGAAACTCAAGGTTAAGAAGGGTAACAAATCATGTCTTAATAGACACGGGAAAAAAATAAGAAAGCTGAAATAAAGCATAAAAAACTGGGAAAATCTGAGAAAAGCTGGTGAATAGAGAAATGAGGCAAAACAGACAGCACACATATAATCAGAATTCATAAGAAAGCACAGCAGAAGCAGAGTCTAAGGATAAAAACTTTAAGGAAACATAACAGTGAAAACAAGAAAGATTTGAAACTGCCCATTGAAAAGAGCACACCAGAGTTGTCAATACTGAAACATATTCTTGTATAATTACTTAGCTTTGAACAGGAGGGTGAAATAAATTTGAATATCTAGGAGAAGGTGCCAGATGGCTTATAGAGAGGAAACAAAATCACATTCCATCATGTGACAGGGAAAGCTAATGTTAGAAAAGTGTAGGAATATAATAAAGATTCACATTCAAAAGGAACTAAGGCTATATTACACACAGCAAGGCTGACTTTCGGTTATAAAGCCTGTAGATGAACTGTTAGGAACACACAAGTGCTCAAGCAAAATTCCTGCCATGAGTTCATTCCTCAGGATTTATTGGAGACTGATTGTAGTGCATCCAAGTGTCTAGAAAACATTAATGAACAGCTATGAAATAAGACCCCCTTATGTGTAGAAAATACAAAATGGCAGAATGCTCTGAATATCCATATACAACACCAATGAAAAAGAACAAGCACGTGCAAAAAGTGCTCCAAAATGTAAATTTGGATGTCCCCCATATTTGATGTGGGACAATTCTGTATTCTGTCAATTATGTTTTAAATAAATGCTGATTGGCCAGTTGCCAGGCAGGAAGTACAGGCGGGGCAACCAGACAGGAAGTAGAGGCAGGGGAATGAGAATAGTAGTATTCTGGGAAGAAAGAAGCTCTTTCCCTAGTCCTGCCCAGACCATGGAAGAAGCAGGATGTGACCTACCCTGCTGAATAAGGTACTGAGCCATATGGCTAACATAGATAAGAATAATGGATTAATATACATTATAAGAGCTACTACAAAGCCTGAGCTAATGGGCCAATCAGTTTATAACCTAATGTAGACTCCCTGTGTGATTTTCTTTGGGGTCTTACCAGCTGTGGGAACCAGGCAGGACATAAACCCCAGCAAGCCAGCCCATCATGTTACATTTATTGGTATTACTATCATGAGATTTTTCTCTGTGAATGTGGGATAAAGATTGTAATCATGACACATGCTTTGTCTATGACCACCCATTGTCCCTGGTAACTTCATTTATAGTATAGATTGAAGACAAATGGCATGGATATAAAATATAAAACTTATTTAAATCTGATTCCATAAGGATATGAAAGAGACATTTATGGTGAACCTGCCAAGGAAAGCATTTTCCTGAATTATCTGTACAAAATGGACCTGCAGGTGAGTGAATAGCAGATGGATTATAAATTATCCTTGTAGGTGGTTCCACAGATAAATTTTGACCAATGACTGAATTGAAATGTCATTTTATATCTCTGGACTAAAAGAGGGAGGTGAACTAAAAAGAAGTGGGAACCCTACAGTATATTTCTTGATGATCCCAGCTTCTGCAAGTGGGGGCTCACCAAAGACTCTTGGAGCCTTTGTCATCCCCATGTTACAACTCTTAAGGACACAGGACCATGTTTCAATTTCAGTGTGGAAATATGATTCCTAAAAGACAAACTGGAAATAGTTTGTAAGTCAGATGACTCATTTTTCTTTCCAATAAATTACCAAGAAGAGGGGAATGAGAGAGAGATAGAAGGGGAAGCCCCACTAAAAGAGAGTTAAAGATCTATCTAGAAACAGAAGACCTGCTGGGGTAGGCAAGCCTAGGGGATAGGTTGGAAATCTAGGACTTCACCTGTTTTGGGGCTATGCTCATACCCCGCTACAACCAGTATGCCCAGTTAGTAAACTATGACCCTCACTTACATTGAATTGCATGCACACCCCACTCTGAACAACAGAGTTAAGTTTTCCCTTCCCTTCATGATCTCTAATGTTTGATTGCATTTAGTTGAAATCTGGTTGTGTTTGGATATCAAGGTAGGAGATGAGCTGATACAGAATGGTTTTGGGTGCATGAGCTCTAAGGCAAACTGCGTCCTCTCAGTAATGTTTTAAAGGAAACCCTTGTTTGTCATTTTAAGATTCTACATAAATGGATGTGGATATGATTGAAATCAGATGCACTGTGATAAGGGACAGGAGCATTAGAGGAAAAGGTTATATAACTTAATATGTCAGTCAAAACAAAGAAACACCATATAGCCCTTAGCAATAAGACCTGGGAACAAAGGTCTTAAGTATCTCCAGTCTTACAGCCTCTTGTGGTGACTATACATTGCCCTAATTTTGCTTTTGAGTAAACTGTCCTTGTTTACACAAAACTGGACTTGTTTGTCACAATCTTCTCTTTTTTATTGAGCTCTACATTTTTCTCTGCTTCCCTCTCTGCCTCCCCCTCCCTTCAACCCTCTCCCAAAAGGTCCCCATGCTTCCAATTTACTCAGGAGATATTGTCTTTTTCTATGACCATATAGACTAAATCCATGTATGTCTCTCTTGGGGTCCGGATTGTTGTCTAGGTTCTCTGGGATTGTGATTTGTGGGCTGTTTTTCTTTGTTTTATGTTTAAAAATCACTTATAAGTGAGTACATGTAATAGTTTTCTTTCTGGGTCTGTGGTTACCTCACTCAAAATAATGTTTTCTAGCTCAATCCATTTGCCTGCAAAATTCAAGCTGTCATTATTTTTTCTGCTGTGTAGTACTCCATTGTGTAAATGTACCACATTTTTCTTATCCATTCTTTGGTTGAGGGACATTTAGGTTGTTTCCAGATTCTGGTTATGACAAACAACGTTGCTATGAATATAGTTAAGCATATGTCCTTGTGGCACGGTTGAACATCCTTTGGATATATACCCAAAAGTGGTATTACTGGGTTTTGAGGAAGATTGTTTCCTAATTTATTTTTCTGAGAAATTACCACACTGATATCCAAAGAGGTTGTGCCAGCTTGCATTCCCACCAGCAATGCAGGAGTGTTCCCTTTACCCCACAACCTCTCCAGCATAAGTTGTCATCAATGCTTTTGATCTTGGCCATTCTTACAGGTGTAAGATGGAATCTAAGAGTTGTTTGGAATAACTTGATAGCAACATGTAGAAGAATGAAAATAGACCCATGTCTATCACCAAGTTCATATGGATCAAAGACCTCAACATAAAGCCAGCCACACTAAACCTCATAGAAGAGAAAGTGGAAAGTACACTTGAACACATTGGCACAGGAGACCACTTCCTACTTACCCAGTAGCATGATCTTTTATTGCACACTGAAGTCCATCCTCTTCTCCTGTCCAGGACATGGAGTGGACTACATAGCCCAATGTTCCCCGTGGAACCATGTGACCAGGACATGACTGAATTTTGATATTGGCAGATAAGAAGGGCATATGTGACAGCTCTACTCCCCCTGTTCCTTCTCCTCCTCTTACCCCCCACATCTATAGGTCATTCTTCATTCTTTTCCTTTCCTTCAGGGAGGTTCAATAGTGACCTCAGAATGGCCTTGGAAGTCAAGCTCAAAGTAACAGATTCATAAGTCCAGGCTGCAAATTACCCAATGGAAACAACTGTGTATTTCCAAGCATGGAAATCCACCTAGGACTATTTTCTATTACTTAGAAACTTCTGTAGTTTGAGGTAATTTGTTTTGTTTTTTTACAAATTACCTGTAACTTATAATTTGCAAATTATCTGTAATTGCTACATGGTACAATAGAATATCTACAGTTCAAACATTTTAGCTTTTCATGTAACATATTATGTGGTACAGAGTCAAAAGACATAAGCGAGTACTAAATCATTTATAAATTTAAACTCATTAATTCATTGCCTATGAACTTCTTGGACTACCTGAAAACTCATGTTAAGCTCTCTATTTATTTTAAAGAAATAACATTTAAAAATAAACTAAGTAGAAAGTGCCACAGCAATGAATAAAATACCACTGCATTCAAGATTTTTT
>NC_022013.1:2165107-2257767 GCF_000317375.1 Microtus ochrogaster | reverse complement strand
TAGGTGTCTTTTGGCCATTTGAACTTCTTCTGTTGAGAATTCTCTGTTCAGCTCAGTGCCCCATTTTATAATTGGGTTGGTTAGCCTTTTACGGTTAGTTAGATTTTCTATATGTACAGAGATGTATTTCAGATGGATAGACATTCTTCAAACCTTTGAAAGACCTTCAGAATATGGCATTTAAAATGTGTGAGAACTTAGGACTTTTCATGACAATGAGACACATTTGCTCCTGGCATCACCAGTTACTTCAAGAGAAAGATGGGTATCAAAGAGGCTCTTTATAGAGTTTGTTTAGCCATATGAGCAAAGAACTGCTCATACTTGGACTACTTGATGAAATGAACATGCAGAACCCACAGAGAAATGCCTGTTGAATTTGCCTAAAAGTGAGACAACCCTTTGGGGTTTCTGATTCATAAAAAAAAAGTCTGTGCAGGACACAGAAGAAAGTAACTGACAAAGTGCTGATATAGGTGGACCTGTCTTTGAAATTTCCTGCTTCATGTAAAAGTCTGTTGGATACTATGGGCCTGTAGGCTGAAGATGGATGCCCCAACAATACAGAAGAACTTTGGGTGACTGTCCAGGCAGCAAGATGTCTCTGTCAATTCTAGAGTTTTGGAAATTGTTTACAATGCACTTCCAGTTTACTTAGGTAATATTGTATCCTTCTGGAGTCTTTGATGGAGTTGAAGAATTGAAAGTTATAATTTTACCTAGTTATGATAAAAGAAAAAATGGATATAAATATTGTAATTGTAATTATTATTCGATACCTGTTTTGTTATATGTAATTTTAGTATATTAAAGATAAAGTCTTCCTTTTTATTTAAAAGAAAAGGGGAGGTAATGTGGGATTCCTCTCTGTATGCTGTGGTCAATAAAAAACTGTCTTGGGCCTTCTTATGGAATAGCTGTAGGCAGGGAAGTACTGGGAGGAAGAAGGTGGAGTAAGTGAGAAGCCATGTAGCTCCTCCAGAGACAGATGCCGGAACTTTGGCTGGTAAGCCACAGCCACATGGCAATACAAAGATTAATAGAAATGGATTAAATTAATAGGTAAGAGTTAGCCAATAAGAAGTTAGAGCTAATGGACCAACCAGTTATTTGATTGATACGGTTTCTGTGTGATTATTTGGGGGCTAAGCAGCTGGGAACAAACAAGTGACCTCCTTGCTACACCCAGGGAATGGTATCACCTACAATGGGTGGCTCTTCCCGCCATAATCTAGATGGTCACCTAAGATAACCTAATCAGGAAAATCACCATAGGCATGCCAGGAGGCTAACCTAACCTAGAGAATCCCTCATAGGTCTGCCTTGATATTCTTCCCATAGGTAATTTATATTGTGTCAAGCTGACAATTAACACTAACCAAAGGGCAGGCAGTATCATTATTCTTATCACATAAGGAAGTACTTTTCAAACTTCAAGGCATTATATAAGTGGATTGAGAGAACAATGCTAATAGTGAACATTTTTATAATGTTTCTCTGTTCCAATTACTGTTATAGGTTCTTTAATTAATTCATCCACATAAGGACTCATAATAAACATATGTGGTGGGTCCTATTTTACTGATAACATAGAGAGATTTCATCCATATCATACCATGATAATAAGGAACAGAGCCAAGATTCTATCCTTATGAGTCTTATAAATCTTGGTCCTCAACTTAACATGTCAAAGTGGAAAATTGAAAAAATGACAGTCTATAGTATAGAAAATGTGTTATATAATTAGGAAAAAATTATTTCATAGAACTTTTATTTCTGATATTTATACCCAGGCATGAAACAAAAATGTACTCATTAAATAGGCATTTGGTCAAAGTGTTAACAAGTCAACAATGTTATTAAGCATCTTTATCAAAAGGGCCCCCTTCAAGCTTTTGGCCATTGCTTCAAAACTACTTCCTTATGTAGATCTGTTTTGTTTGCCTGTTTATTTCTTTTAAAGAATCATTTTCTCTCCACAGTATTTCCCTGCAGAACAAGAGCTGCTTTCTACTTTAAATACCAGGATTAATTTCACGATAAAACAACTATTGGATTAAGCTTGTACATAGGAAACACATTCATTTTCAATTACATGGGATCAAAACAATAAATGCAATCCCCTGTGTTTCTTAGGCATATCCCTCCCATAAGAAATGTATGTAAGTGGTTTCTGTACCACTGCAAACTGCACTATACCATAGGGAAGACAGGAAGGGATGTCTCCTTAAATCTTCATGGGTTAGAAAAGTGACTCTGTTTATGGTTCGGGAAAATCCCTGGTGTGTTAGGATTTGCCTTGATGATTTTTAGACTTTCTGATGGTGCAAAAGCAGTGTGAATTCAATAGAAACTGTTCTCAATGTTTTCAGTTTGGATTTTTTTTTTCTGGTGGGATTCTCCCTGGTGATGCCAGGCAGAGCTGTGACCTGCAGTTCCGGTCTGCTCCGCAATCACATGGAGAACACCAGTGTTCTACTGTGCAGGGTCTTACTCAGTCGGGCTGTCTTAGGTAATCCTCCATCCCTTTTTCAGAGGTAGACAGCAGGCACTGAATTCAGATGCCTCATCCATGTATGCAAGACATTTACCACTGAGTTATACCTCAAGTTCCTGAAAGATTTGTGTTGTATTTTCAATTTATATAACTCCATGGAAAATCCAGGAGCAATTGTATTCCTATTTCACAGACTATGAAGTGGAGTTAACATTTAAAAGTTTAGACAAGATCTGGTGCATTCTGGGTGGTATGAATATGGAAACTAAGTACTATAAGCTTCCTAAAATACATACATAGATAAAATAGTTTAAATGGTATTATTATATCATAGGAGGGCAGTATCCTAAGTAAACACCACATGCCAGCAATAAAAACCCCAGTGCTAGGAACTGGTCACCTCATATTGCTGGCCAATAGGCTTTCTAAAATCCCTAAACCCTATAGGCTTTTGTCAGTGCTCCTGGTTGCTCTCCAGAACTTGGTGGTAGGCAAGATCCTATTACTGAAGATATCACACATTTGAGTCATACAAGGAACATGAAAAAGAAATCAATCTAGTTCTCATGTAGAAGCTTCATCCCTACTAGCTAGCTTTCATAATACTAGGAGCTGCTATACACGCAACAAGATGTGAAAGGTTCTCACCAGCTTTGAACCCTATTAGCCATAATAAGGTTTGGCCTGACAAGCTATGCTCACTGGTTCAATAGTGTTACAGGATTAACCAATCATTTTCTGATGAGATTTGTATTAGCTAATTGTACGACAAATTGACACAAACTATAATTATCTGAAAGTAGGGAACCTCAATGGAAAAAATATCTCCATAAGTTCTTACTGTAGAGCATTTTTTTAATTAGTGATTGATTGATGGGAGAGAGCTTAACCCATTGTGGGTGTTGCCATCCATGGGCTGATGTCGGAGTCCCCTCTGTGTGCTGTGATTACCATTAATGAATAAAGAAAACTGCCTTGGGCTGTTGATAGGGCAGAACTTAGGTAGGCAGAAGATGGACCTGAATTCAGGGAGGAAGAAGGCACAGTCAAAGAGACACTATGGAGCCACTCACTGCCAGAGTCAGACATGCCAGAACTTTGCTGGTAGGCCTCGGTCTTGTGGTGATATACAAATTAATAGAAATGGGTTAAATTAAGATGTAAGAGTTAGCCAATAAGAAGCTAGAGCTAATGGACCAAGCAGTGATTTTAATTAGTACAGTTTCTGTGTGGTTATTTTGGGGCTAAGCTAGCCAGGTGGCCAGAACAAACAAGCAACCCCTCTTCCAACACTTGGCTGGGGATCCTGGATTGTATAAGAAGGTAGGTGGAGCAAGCCGTAATGAGGAGGCCAGTAAACAACATCCCCTGGCTCTTAAGGCCTCTGCATCAGCTCCTACCTCCAGGTTCCAGCTCTGGGAGCTCCTGTCCTGATTTCCTTCTGAGATAGACTATTTTTTACTGCTCTAATTGGCAGTGTGAACATGGGAGAGTGGAGCCTAAAAAAGAGGCACACTAAAGTCTCATGTAGTAGATAACTTCATTCAGAGGATCAGACAGTTTATACTCTGAGGGCTAAAAGTCTGATGACAAGGAGAAGCTGCATGTGCGGGGCAAGCAGCATAAGGTAAGAACATGGTTTTCCTTTCTTTTTCTCTTTTCTTTCTTTTTTTGGCTTTTTGAGACAGAGTTTCTCTGTGAAACTGTCTTGGCTATCCTAGAACTCACTCTGTAGCCCAGGTTGGCCTCAACTCACAGAGACCCACCTGCCTCTGCTTCCCGAGTGCTGGGATTGAAGTTCCACTACTGCCCTGAAAGGAACATGGTTTTCTATTGAGGCAGAAAAGCAAATAACAATAGCTAGGTGTAATGAATAATCTGAAATAACCTCATATCTGCTACTCCTAGAAAGTTGATGAAAGCATGTTCCAAGGACAGCTTCGTGTTTTTGAAGAAACTGAACTCACAAGACTTTGGTCTTGTCTTGGAGTTTTCTCACAAGGGGGCATAATTCCCATCATATGACTCCATTCTTAGACCATGTTCCAACAGACTATGATGTGGAAGTATAAACCAAGTAATCAATTTCCCTTCCAACTTGTTTATGGTCATGGTGTTTCATCACAGAGATAGAAACCTTAAATAAGATAAGATCTAGGGCCTGCTCCATGAGATGGAGCCCATGACTGGAATTGTTAATAGGACCAAGAACCTGTAGCCAGATAGGTCTTAGGCTCTATGGAAGACCTTAATTCTATAATTCTGTTCAGTGGATATAGTATTTGAACAATTCCTAAAGGCTTTTCAATACACCCAGAAACCAGGATATCTTTCAGCCATCTTCAGAAAAGTTTCTTCTTGCAGTAGATGGCAATTAACACATAGATGTTAACCTGGTCAGCATGCAGAGAAATGCTAACCTGAAATGGGATATGCATATCTCCAAAGCTTAGGGACCTTCTCAGAAGAGAGGGACTGGGAGATTGTAAGAGCCAAAGGTGGGGACAGCTTCAAGAAAACTGTTTTCCTGAAACAACAGGGTAGTTGTCATGGTGATTGTGACAGCGCACACGAGACCTGTCCATACACAAGCCAGACAAAATCGCAGAATGGAGGAGGGTTGAAGGTGGGCATGAAGTGCCACCACCGGGCTGAGGAGCTTAGGAAGGGAGAGCCAGTTTTCCCACATCAGCTCCTACCTTCTGCTTCCTGCCTTAACCACTATTAGTGATGCACTGTGACTTAGAGTTGTATAATGAAATAAACTCTTTCTGACCCAAGTTTGGTTCAGTAAGTATTTTATCACAGCGGCAAAAAGCAGATGAGAACACTTGGAGTTATTTAGTCTGGACAGTGGTAATAAAGGAAGGAGGAGAGAGACAATAGTAATGAGAAAGTAGCTCATACTCCAACCCAAGATCAAGCAAATTCAGGATAGAGCAGAAGAGAACCTAGAGCTAGCAGACTGAAGAAGGCTCGCTGCTACCTTTCTGGAGCCCACAGTTCAAAAAAGATGCTCCCTTCTAGAGACCTGGCCTGTCAGATTTAGAGAGTTAATTGGAAGGAGGCATGCCAGATACATGTCTCAGCATAATGGAACTGACAAGAGCAGGGCAGGAGCTATGATCTAATCAAGTTGATGTAATGTTCCTTAGAAGGCTCCCCTGGCCTGCTGCTTAGGGGAAGTTAGGGAAATGCATAAATATCAGTTGAGTTTTGCTTAGCTAAGGTGTTTGGTGAGGATTTTATAATGGCTAGGGACATCCCCACATAGTCCTCCTGGCTGGTATTTTATGACTCGAAGAAGTGGGGACAGCATACGTTTGAATCCAATCAGAAGCCCTGGAACACACGCGTGATGGATGGCATATCCAATGACGGAATTTTATGTTGTCAGCTGTTTATATTCAGTTGGTGCTTAGGGAGAAAGAAAGGAAACAACTCAGCTATGATCCGAAATATTGGCCTGACTTCTTAAAAAAATGTCAGTCTTCTGGTAGAAAAAGAAAGGAAAGAGTGAAGAGATTAAAGAGACAGCATCATTAAATGCTGGACAGTAAATGCTCACAAAATGGCTCTGATGCTCAGAAGATCAGAAAGCAGTAATTATGGAGGGAACTGGGGACATTGGAGCCTGGCCCACATATCAGCTACAGGTAGAGCATCACTTTTGCAGGGCTTGCATTTCTTTACTATCTCTGCGTATCTCAAGGAATATTCCTTCACCTAGGAATGCTTGCTGTGTATGAACATTGCAGGGAAAGAGGGATTCTGGCTGAAACATATACTCCAATGATTCAAAAAATGGAAATATTATATATATATATATGTATATACATATGGGAGGAGGATGTTGGAGGAGATGTATAGAAAATGTAAATATTTCTGCTGTAATTTTATGTCAATTTGTATATGAAACTGTCCTTTCCCAGTGATAGAGAAACAAGTGTCCATAGCAACACAGAGCCCCGTGTCTGGGAGGCAGTGATGGGTGTGGGTGGAGCACAGACTAGTCATTATCTGTTTCCCACCTGGAAGGTTCTCAAGGAGTGATTGATACTTCAATTGAGACTGACAGAACCCTTCATCTCAATCCCAACCATGCCCCCTCTCTTCCCTTTCTTCCTCCTCTTCTTCCTCCTCCCACGTGACAGTTCTCTTCCTTTACTCTATCTCAACCTTCTGAGCACAGACAGAAAATCTATCAGAATAAACAGTGCAGCCCTTCAAGTCTTCTGCCTGTGAGGGCTGGAATCAGAAACCTCTGCGGGGTGTAAGATTCCAGAAAAAAAATACCAAGTAGGGGCCTCACTGTATAATCTTATTGTATTGTCTGTGCCTCTTTGCTTCCCACAGGTTCTTCCCTCATTCGTGACTTCTCTCTGTTTACCACCATGGAAGGTTTATTCAGCTGTGTACATGGCCTAGCATCACAAAGGCCCTGTGGATGCTCAGATCTGGTGGGTTCTTTCTGGTCACTACACTGCTCCAGGCTCTCATTCCCCTTTGGTCCTTTCTTTTCTTCCTCTTTGCTCCTCTGCTTTACCTTGTCCCACTCACTCATCTCTTAGATTCTCTTCCTGATGATGAAGAGTCACTGATTCTCACAGGAGTAGGGATAGCTGTCAATCAACATACGCTCTCTCAGCATGCCTTGATTTTCCTCTTTAATGCCCACTCTCTGGAAATGGATTAAGATTTTCTGTGTTCCCCAGTGAACCACAGCTTTCCTGAGGTGTAGATTCAGTGTCTCTATGTGACAGATGCTGATGAAGAGTGGAATGGGGGGCACCCTTAACTTATTCTTTCCATGTGCACCAGGTGCCGTCTGAGGTCATTTGCATGGCTCTATCCTGGTGCTGACTTAGGAGCTGTCTGACTTATTCAAGTTGTGATGTCATGCCTACATGTCCACACAGGAATGGAAGAGGGAGGGACTGAGTGCATGTGGCTCATTTCTGAAGCTCAGAACTTTACATGATTGTTTACTCAGCTGCGTTAAGGACTTCACACAAGCCTCTCAATACAGATATTAACACTGGGATAATGGAAAAGGATCTTAACTGAGCATCTTTCTATTTCCAGATGATTTCCCCTGTGGATCCTTGGAAGGGAAAAGGGAAAGCCATCTCGGAAGTAAAAGTTGTTCTCTCAGAACCTGTTTTCATAAGCTAATACTAAGATAAAAACAACCACAGGGATTTTGTAAGCATTTTCAGAATTATTCTTATCACTTTCCCACTCATTTAAATAAAAACCAGTCAGGTGTGGTGGCTCATTCTTCTACGCACAGCACATGAAAGGTCCAGGCAGGAGAGTCGCCACTAGGCGTTGAGTTTCCTGGGCTACATTAGGACAGCTTGTCTCAAAGAACAAACAAAGAAAGAGAGATACAAACAAAAGTATGGTAAAGACAAATACACAGAAGTAAGGAATACTAATACATGATAAATTTAAATTAGCCAAAATTATTATTCTTTAAGAAAATGTAATTAACTTAATATTATTCACATTTATTTTTCAGGGTAGCACGTTGAAAAGAATGCTAAGATTTGGTGATGAAATCTATACAAAAAAAAAAAAAAAAGAGTGAGGTGCCCACTATCAGCCATCATTCTGGCCCTTTATGTGCAGGCTAACTGTCAGCTGGGAGGAGTCTCCATATTCCTTCCAGGAGTACCAACTCTGGAATCTGACATGATGCAGGGCAGACATGTAGGACACGCAGGATGGAGGATAACCTTCATGTGCTCTCAACGCATGCTTAAAATTCAAAGTGAAAGCCTGGCCTTTTCTTCTTGGGCATGAAGCAGACATTTGAGATGAGATGGAAACTGTGGGGAACGTGGAATATAGATCGTGCAGTCACGTTGAGAACTATTAACACACCGCGGTTTGACACTGCCGTTTTAATAATAGCCACCATAATTATGAAATATCATCACCAGTAAGATCAGATGTTAGAGTTTGGAAAGAAATTATCATTGAGAATTTTAAATCTGTGTATTTTGGGGAATGGAGAGCTGTCTCAAATATTAAGAGCACTTGTTCTTGCAGAAGATCCGGTTTGCTTCGTAGTGTCTATATAGTGGCTCACAATCATCTATAACTCCAGTTCCAGTGGATTTAATTCCCTCGTCTTGCCTCCTTTGGCACGGCATGTGGGCCACAGACATATGTGCAGGAAAAACACACATACATATGAACTGAAAGTAAAAGAAATGAATCTTCAGGACAATTGTATCTTCACTATTTAAAAAGCTTGCTTAAACAAAATAGTGTTTGTGTGTGTGTGTGTTTGCAGAAAGCTATGAGCAGTTAATGATATTTATACCATAATTGAACTTGATTCTTTAGTTTTGTGTTGAAATTTGTAATGGTGATTTTTGTTGTCATTTTTAAGGTTGTGATGTTCTATGTAGCTGGGGAGAGGCTAGACTCAATATGTAACCCAGGCTACCTTCATGCATATTATCTGGCCTCCGTCTCCCAAGCATTGAAATTATATATGTATGCTACCAAGCATAGCTAAAAATACTACATAATAGTCAGATAATCTCAAATAAAGTCATAGCTGACATTTTAAAAGTAGTCATTTTGTTCCATTTTATAAATCAGTAAACTCTGTGGAGTGTCAGCCACCTGTCAAGTTCACTTAGTGTAATAAGTAGAACACAGGTCAGAATCAAGACATCCTCTCTCATTGCCTCCTTGAATGTCAAGTACCACATTCAGCACAGTCTCAAAGTACCTGCTCTGTGTTAAGTGTAATCATTTCATTATTGCGGTAATAGACACCAAGTTGTCAAGCTGCACCGTTAACTAACTGTGTGAATTGAGTCTCCCAGTACAGTGTTCAACGGCATGGATGTTTGTATATCCAAAGTTTGCTATGAAAGTTACAGATTCCAAGTCAGAGGTTAAACACACTGTGGTTTCAAAGTGACCATTCACAGACTGCTTTATCTGGAAAACAAACAACAAAGTCACTGTTTCTAGAAATAAGTTGTTTCTTTGCATCTGAGTTATGTTTCTCTCTGGTGCTGGCCATGGAAGCCAGGCGCTCCTGTCTTCTGAGTGTTCTGTCTCTGACCCTCGCTGGCCCTCAGGCCTCAGTTACTTCACTTATACATGTTTCCTGCACCATCACCCAGGAGATGAGGATGATATGAGCTAAGCCAGGGGACATGTTAAACAACACTAGGCAGTCTACAGCTATGAAGTGAGGTCGCCCAGATTGCCCTTGTGAAGGCGCAGGTTGGTGGTGATAAAGCTTAGGGCTGCAGCTCAGGAGAGCATCACTTGATTGAAGATGAGGAACCACTGAGGATCAACTCATCTTTAAAAGAGGTTAGAGCGAGTAGATGAAATGCCACCACAAATGAATAGAAACCAGTGGGGCCTGAAAGAGAGATGGTGAGACACTGGTCTGTATCTAGTGTGTGCTAAGGGCCGATGGTGATAGAAGCAGGATCCCAGCCTATGGGAAGTGCCCCAAACCCCAAAGACAAGCATTTTCCTCTTGCTGCCCATGTAGTCCAGACACAGCATCACAGAGGACTGGAATTGTTTTCCCTCATGGAGCTTAGAATATTTTCTAAAGCTAGCAGCTCTGAATAATTACTTATGCTTAGGAGGGAGCAGCCCACTGAAAGTTGGAAACCCAAACCCAGCCAACTGTGTAACCTTCAGTGCACTCAATTGCAGAGAGGGGTGACTGCCCCCAGATCATAAGGGCTCACTACAGTTGCGACCAGGCAGATGGGAGAGAGCGCAGATGCATGCCTTTGAATTAGGCTGAATTTCAAGTATTGGATCTGCAGCTAACAGCATCATCTTGGATTAGTTCTTTTTCTTCTGTGTCATTAACTATTTTTACCAATGAAGAAAGGAGCTAAACATGCCTTGGTCTGAGTGTTATGTGAAATTACACACACACACACACACACACAATGGGCAGGGGAGGCGACATGATTTCTGATTTAAAAGAGATGCTAAAACTCATCATCAAGGCTTTTCTAGAACTGAATGCTTATTTTGCCTCTCATGTGTTCTTGCACCTAGTGAAATGGAAAACAAGTTTGTCCATACTGATTCCTGAAAAAAACAAGCGTTTTGGATGGGGGTGGGGGTGGGGGTGGGGGTGGGAGGAGCAATGTATGTATCGGGATGAGAGAAAGGGCCAGAAAGGTAGAGGGGAATACAGAGACCAATCTGGGAGCTGAGAGCATTAGGAGATTGTCACTCTGTGTTGCTAAAGCCCAGTGGCAATTCCTGTGTGCTCCAAAGGCAGCTTGGCCCAGAGAAAGAAGAAAAGGCCTTGGCTGATGAGGCAGCCATGTGCACCAAGAGTGCTTCATATCTTTTTCGGTTTTGGTTGAGCCTTACTTGTTATACACTACATTATGTAGCTTTTATTAGGCACGTACTGCTTTATCAAAACATTCGAAAATTCTTTTCGCGAGATGCCTGTCAATATTCTATGGAGGGAGGACGAGCGGGAAAGAGCGGGAGAGCAGTCCGCAAGGTTTCCTTTAGAGGGCTACAAATCACACGGTTATGAGTTAGACAGATATTTACAAGTCGGCCCGGACAGAGCAGAGTAATCTATAAATGCTATTCAAGTGATTTACCGCAGGACTGTTCTAGAACATTCACGGTGTCTGGAAATGGATTTAATTTATTCTTACGCCCGCACATTTGCGTTATTCACTACAAGCCATTTACAGGGAAATGTGCTGCCCTTAAACTAAAGTGTCTCTGGTGGGCCTGGCACAGTCCTAACTGTCTAATAAACGCGTCCATCCCCACTGACTGCGTGCGCCGACGCAAATGCTCGCTAGCCATTCTGCAAGCACTTTATTCTATGGGTTGAGCGGACCGTCGGAGGCACGTGGCTTGCAGACGACGCCCTAAATGATGAAGCACCTGTGTGGAGGAGAACCTGTTTTCCTTTCTGGGATTTTGCAGAAACATGGAGAGGAAGACGCGCTTTATTCCAGATCCTATTCTGTAGATTTTCAGCTGTAGCTCCATGTCCTGATTCAAATTTTGAGGCTTTCCTAACAAGCTGGAGGTTCTGCAAACCTGGCACAATCATACCAGCAAACACATGTGCATTTGGCTGGCGACTGAGATAGAAAATGAATTACATTTTGGGATTTTGTGCATTGTCATAAAACTGTTCATCGGTGCTCATCAGGAAGTATAGGGTACTAGGAAAGAGAACAAACAGTTTTGAGAGAAGATTGGAGGGAGCTGACTGGTCCCCTGTCCAGGCCTGGGTGTTGACTACTTGGTCTTCAGCTGGTGGTACTGTTGGTGAAGGCTGAGGGATTCTGGGAGACGGAAGCTCACTAGAGGAAGTCAGTCACTGGAGACAGGCCTGAGGTTTCCAAAGCCAGTCCCACTTCCTGTCTACTCAGAACCCCGACTAGCGAGACAGTGTGATTGCTTCCGGCTGCTATGACACTCCCCTGACATGGTGGATTGAATCCCCTCAGAAATATGGATCAAATGAAATCCTTCCACCTTTAGATGAGAAAGAACTGACACACTCAGGGAAAAGAGAGCAAGGGAGTGAGAGAGGGATGGGGCTGGGGAGGGAGTTTTGAGCTAAAGCACCAGTAGATTTTATGTTTCTTGTTTACACATCTCAGGAACCCTAAATAACCTTGCTTTAGATGTGGCTTTGAACTTGTGTTCCTTCTGCTTGAGCTGGCATCATAGCCATATGCTGTCACAACGGGCTGCTATTCTAGTGGTTTGTACTTTAACAGTAAACAGTGTAAGTTCAATTAGATTAAATTAGAAGCAACAAAACTGAGTGTCTTTTGCAATCTCCCCAGGCTATACTGTGTGGAATATATTTCCTTCCTACACACTTGAACAACTGAGATTCTCCCAAAAGAAATCACATGAGAAACCAGCCGCTTTACTAAATATCCTTTTTCCCAGGAGTGCCTCCGGTTGCTGACTAGACAATCTTTGTCTCTTGGACATTGGTTTACTTTTTCCTTTTCTCCATAAAAAGTCTTCAGGGACCTCCAAGCTGGTTCCTTGTGGACTGTGAATCGTCCTGCAGTGCTAACTGCACAGCAGATGACCTTCCGAAGAAAAACACAAGTTCCTTTGCTCAGTGATCCTTTGGGTTGGCAATTCTGACATTTAGCTCAGAGAGCCAGTGTCTGCTATCTGCCCTGATGGACCTGGGAGCCAAGAAATCCTAACTCAGGTATGCATGGCTTTGATAACACAGGGGGGAATCCTATGATTTCTATTTTCATTATAACATGGGTTGTATTGAACAGTCTATTTCTATATTCAGTTCATTTGGCAACAGTCATTTGTTTTTGTTTGTTTGTTTGTAAATTACAATAATGTACCACTATACTATTTCCCATGAGTAAGGAACTTGGGATACTAGAAATGCTAGTAGCAAAATGTTATTTCTAAGTCAAATATCATAAAGCAGCTTCTGAAATATGTATGAGACCAATGAATAATGGTTACTGTCCTAGTACCCTAATAAGTACTGCAAAGCATTTAGTATCCCGTGACTGATATGTAGTTATTTTGCTTCATTATCTCCTGGGAAACCTTTGAAAGTAATTTGAAATGTACCATAATGGAAGAGAAAGTGTCTGATCAATCCACTCCTTGATGAAGAAGAAATGGGAAGGATAGTGGAGAGAATTGGGAGCAGGAGCAGAAGTATACACCAGGCTCAATGCTATAATTATAGCATTCAAGAAGTTGAAATAGAATTGCCAGACTCTGAGGCCAGCCTCGCCTATATACTAAATTCTAGGCTAGCCTGGGCTGCTGTAGATCCTATCAAAAAGGAAACAATAAAGCCAAATAAAGCTTTCAAATGCTCACATTAGCACCATGCCTAGCACCACTCTTGCATTAATTCAATCTGTGCATTGGTTAATTTGATTGAAGTAATTTTACTTCAATGTATGATAAACTTGAGACACCGATATGATTGCTTGATGTTTGATCAGAGTATGCTTAGCCATAATTATAACACTTTCATTTCAGGAACTGTCTAAATGAAGTATAATTGAAAACTTTTAATAGAAAGTTTTACAAAGCTTACTGATGATTTCAAAACACGTTATTTCTTTATACTGAGAACATGGAAATAATTCCTTAATCTTCCATTCAAGGCTTTGCTTATCCGCCCCCATATTAGTGATTCCTGTTGCTTAGTAAGAACTGCATGATACACAGGTGAGGTGATCCTAGCTCCCCTCTGGGATACACTATCAAGTGTCGTGCCCTTTGCCTGTAGTAATTTTCTGAGTGTCCTCCATCCTTGTAAGTAAATGCCTTCTGTCAGGTATCTTTTGGTCTCTCTGATTTAGAATTTTTTATTGTCTTTTTAACTCACTAGCCTGTTGAGCCACCTGTCTGGTCCTGCATACATTTCTTTTTCTTCACTAAGAAACCAGTTCTTTAAGGATGAGAGTAGTGTGTAACACAGATCTCAGACGTACAAAACAGCATATTAGTTCCACAAAGCAATTCCCAAAACAACTCAAATAGCTAAAACTTAGTTCACTCTCTGTTCAAAAACTATAACAATATCTCTGAAAGTCAAGGTTCAACACAGTAAACGTGGAGTTGGATATTCTGAGACTGGTAGTTAAAGACATTGGACCCTAAGCAGACATTGACTCAGAATTGCATAGACAAGACAACTAGATTGCAGGAACCTAGGAATCATTTGTGTGTGTCTCCCCATTCCTGCCCCTTTGGGAAAATATTTATCTCTTAGTGCCTAGAATGGTGACTTAGTTGTCCCTATGCTAAAAATGTGAAGGACATTAGGCCAAGGTGTTCTGATATTACTGATTATGGGAAGAAACAGGGAGAATGGAAAGACTTCGAGAGACAGACATACAATGGGGATGCATCGTTTCATGTGTTTGCAGCTCCAGACAGTCACGGTGAAATCAACAGGTAAAAAAGAAGCACAACACACAGAGAGGGGAGGTTTGCAAGGCCATGTGCATGTTAACATCGTGAGCTATCATAAGGGAATGAGTATTTCTCAACCACTGGAAAGATGTTCCCACAGAAAGAATAATTTTTACCGTAGTAAATCTAGCACAACAGTGATATATAAGGTTAGTATTTGAAAATCAATTGAACGCCTCACAATATGAGGCAACAATGAAAAAATGAAAATAGCAATACAATTTTACCTGAAGCAATATCAACAACATGCAAACACAGTAATAAATTAAGAGATACACGACCTCTGTAGTGGCAGCTGCAGAGCACTGCTAAACGGAATCAACGCCCTTGACAATAGGGCTCCACACCGTGCTCAGGGCTTCGGTAGCTATTTATAAGATAGTCGTCCTGTCAAAATTGATGTATAGACTCTGTGTACTATCCATTAAAACTCTATAAATTTGTTATAAGAAATTGCCACTTCAGTTCTAAAAGTTTCTCTGAAATATTGATATATAAAAGTTATGATACACTTGAAGAATTAAAAAAATTAAAATGATTCCTATTATTGGCTTTTGAGTCACTCTAAATCTTCAGTAATTAAGGCAGTGTCATACTTGTGTGTGTACAGATGAGTAATCAATCGTTCGATTAGGAACAGACCATTCGTAAGTACTCAGTTGATGATCCCTGAAGGCAACAATGTAATTTGAAGATCCTGTCAAATGTGCTGGAGAAAATGGCTGTTTGAGAATGGGCAGTAATGAGCCTATAGACGATGCTATGCTCAGATCCCTGCCAGAGTCTTTGGATGTTTTCATGGCACTGGGCACCGTTTGTTCCTCTCTGCCTGACTTATTACTGTTGACACATGCCCAAGTCAGTCCAGTGATTGCCACAGGAACTCACTTTGAAGACTCAAAAGTGCCCAAAAGATTTACCAGCTACCCAGGCACAGCCATAACTAGTAAAGTGCTGCAGTAGAAGATAGAACTGACTTAGTCCCTAGAAGGGGCATTTCTGTGATGTAATGATGCGACTGGTCAAGGTCAGTCTAGGGCATCATCTGAAATTTTGATTTCTTTTCATTGTGTTCTTGTTTCTGTTGGACATTGTGAACATTTCCTTTATAAATAATTTGCAATGAACTGTTAGATCAAGATCTCCTCTTTGAAGTACTTAACTAGTACCACAGTAAATCAACACATATGCACACACACAGAGACACACACATATCAACCTATAGATAAACACACACACACTGCACACACACACTGCACACAGACATGAACGCAAATGAATACATGACCTGAATCACAGATCTAAATGTGACAGCTCATCTTACAAAACCTAAAGAAGAAATATGGAACAATGTTTTCATGACTTTGGATTAGGAAAACATTTCTCCAGACACATTTTATATTTTCTATAAAGTAAAACAATACATTTGGCATCAATTGAACGAATGCTGTCTAACAAAACAAAATATCAAGAAAAAAGTGAGAGAATGTGAAGTTGAAAGCAGGCAAATTTCATGGGTGCCGTAGAAGGAAGAATAATGCCTGGGTGTAGATATGAAATCGTGTGTGCAAACTGAAAAGTTACACCAAAGATGCTCTAGTGAGAAGAAACTGACATTTTTAAGTGTTTGATAGTTAATAAGATAAATATAAAAGTAAAAACATTTTCAAAAGCTTAAAATTTTCTAGGATTAGGATCTAAAAATCTGTATATAAAATCATAAACTTTAGCATATTCAATAACAGAAAAAAGAAGCTGGATAAAGATGCACTCCACAATGGGAACTATGATTTCAAAATTAAAGTCATGGTCTTCAAAAGCACTAAAGCGTTTGAACTTGGAATTTGTCACAGTCAAGTAAATATATATTCAAGGCGTCATTCCATCTTGCTCAGAGTAGGGTTTCACAAACACAATGTGACGGATAATGAGTATCTCACCCCTATGCACAAAAATTGTCTGAAAGAAACAGAGAACAGATAAATATTTTCTGAACAAATCTGCAAATATGAATTATTATGTAAAATAGAAGGTGCAAATATAACCTATGTCTCTAATTAAAGGTTACATTCATAAAGATAGGAAGTTTGAGGGAGAAGAAAAACAATTTACAGTATGATATTAATTCATAATTCCTAATTTTGTTCCTAATTCAAAGTATGTAACATTTGTATGCAGAGAAATATGTGTGTACAATATATATTCTATATTTTATAAAAATGAAGTTAATCATTGCCAAATTAAACCAGTCAAGAACACAATACAGTTTCCTTAAAATAAAGAAAAATGTGTGGAGATACAGAAAACATACAGATAGGAAAAGGAGAGAAATGACACTATTGATCAGATGAGTCCAAGTGAAAGTTCTGATGTAAAAACTATCAACTGAACATTACAGAGGCCAGCGCTTGTGAACTCCATTGTGTTAAATAGCGTGGTGCCAACATATAGAGGGGAACTATCAGAGCTGCAGGAAGACTGGAGACATAACTGTGATGACTTTCTCCTACAGACAGCTGGCGTCTATAACTTTTCAATAGGCTGATGGCACATAATGACTCAAGGATATTGAAAAATATAATAAATGAAACTGAAAATTTTCAATATACATGTGCCATCACAAAAACAATAAATTTGGCCAGTAGCTGTGAAGTCTTTCAAATCTGAATCAAGCAGCAATCGCCTACAGAAACATCAATTATATATATATATATATACATATGTATATATATGTGTGTATATATATATTAATATATATATATTACTAAATTAATGCTCAAGCAATTAGAATTTTATTGAAATTTAAAAACCGACCTATATTTGTAAGGTTGCTCAGGAAAGAGGGACATTAATGACTTAGAGAGCTTTGTGACGGTAGTGACAGTTGCAGCACCAAGTGTCAGATTACCGGTTAGAATTAGGCCTGACTTATCAATTGGGTTACCATGATCAATGACTGTCACAGGTCAATGAAAACCCTCAAAGGTCTTCATCACTACAAAATACAGCAAAGGACATTTAAAAGCACCGCATTCTAGTTAGAGGATGTATGCCTTGAATCCCAAGGAAAGTGGGATGTACATAAGAAAGAATGCAATTTAGAAAACCAGAATTCGAAAATTAGAATCAGTGAAGATTAAGCCACTGAAACAAAATCCAGACAAAATACACAAGTATGAGAAACAAGGATAAAACCCAGTGAGGGAAAAGGAAAGCTGTTATCTACATACATATACAGAAAACTTCTCCATTCTGATATTCCTGTATCAGAAATGACTCTACATAAAATGCTCAGAGAGAGATTCCAGTCCTGTCTAGACTGATCGGCTTGAGAGTAGCTGAGGAAGGGACCCCAATCCCCAGGCAAAGTTGCTGGGTTTCACAGATCCTGAGGCATCACCTTCTCCGAGCTCCACTCACTGTTTCAAGCATGCAAAAATGCAGGTTACTATAGAGCGCCAACGTGCAATATTCAGAACATCGATGCCCAGAAGAAGAATGTAAATCACCTCACTTTAAATACACCACAAAAGTGCCCCATTTTGATTTTGCAATGCAGATACTAAAATAACTTTCAGAAAACTAAATGTTCTATTTTAAAATGAGCTCTCAGTGAAGGGACTGTCTTTTAAAACCCTTGCTATACGAACCTTGTGGAAACAGCGTCAGAATGTGTCAGTTTACACACACACACACACACACACACACACACACACACACACAGATCCTCATTGCAGCTCATGCTAAGTATTCATTCAAGAAAAATCTAAACTCTATGCCATCTGGAGAGAGGAGGGGTGAGGAAGAGAGAGAGAGAGAGAGAGAGAGAGAGAGAGAGAGAGAGAGAGAGAGAGAGAGATCACCAAACAGAGAGGAAAGAAAGGAGAAAATCGTGAGCATATACCACTTGTCTGTATTCCAAGTTAATGATATTGAGAATCAAAGAGATCAGACTGTGTTAAGAGAAAATTATAGCTGTCATATTAAATTTAAACCAGGGGTTGCTATAAAATGTTTTTATTTGGTCCTTGTTTTTCTGCTCCAATGCATGAAGTGAGTAAGCACTCTCCCTCCGTGACTCTCGAAACCAGCCTGGTTCAAAAGTGATATTAGACCTCAGGGCACTGGGGTAAAACACACCTTCACAAACCCCAGAGTGATGAACTGTCATCTCTGGCTGAGTGCCAATTGCAGGTTAGCAGAACCCAGAATCCACAGTTAAGATGATGGGAAATCACCAACACTCCCCTCTGGCTCTCACTGAGTCAAAGGAAAATATTGGACAGCTTGAGGATCTTGGTCTTTATACATGTAATCCAGAGATGATCAGGAAAGGCTGAGAAAGTGCTTGGAGCACTAGACATTGGGGCAAATTGCTTCCTGAAACAAAACACAGCTTGCAGAAGTGGTGCTAAGTGCCATTCATTGCAATGAAACCTCAGGGCTCACAGACTTCCCCCTACGTCATGCCCAAGCACTGTAAATATGACAGAAATGGGTCAGTTCTCAGGAAACGGGCATCCGTTTCTGTGTCTCCTACACAGAGTCTGCCTGAAGGAACAAAGGCGATGTTCTGTACTGGCTTTCACTAGAGGACAGTACACTTATGCAGAGAGAGAGGGGAAGAGTAAAAGGAGGTGCACTGTGCAGTGTATTAAGCCAATGATAAAATTCCGATTCCATTACACTTAAGGGCAGTGCAGTTTCTTTTCGAACCTTCCCCTGTGACACTCTTCAGTCCTGGTGGCAGTACACCGGCATCAGGCTTTGATTATGAGTCTTCATGTGAACTACTCTGTGGTGAGCATCCGTGCTGGGAGCCATGTGACTTCTTCAGGAGACAAGTTCTGAGAACAGCATGAATAAGTTCTCCTTTCAGCAAGGCCCGGAAGAATTTAGCCCATTTTTAGCAAGGTCAATGGCTAGTTTGTTGTATATTTCTGAGCATGCTCCCAGCAGCAAATGTGTTACCTGTTCTCTTTGTTTTCCTTAAACAAACTGTTGCTGTCTGCCTCTAGTTTCACCTTCTTAGAGTCTTAGAGAAAATGGCTATTGCATTAGGAAAACTTTCCCCGATGATTCTCCTCTGGGTGAGCCAAAGGGGATGTTGTATAAAATATACAGTGGATCTGACTCAGCTCTTAAAGTCTTTGATGTTTCAAGTGTGACCATGAATTCGAGATTCTCAAGACTAGGATGCTGCCTTTCTAACACACCTTGTAACAAGTCTGAAAGAGTCACAGTGGTTCACAACATTAAATATTTGCATAATTGTCCTAGAGAGAATGATTCTAACCACAGGAGTCTAAGAGTCATGCAAATGAAGAAATGATATCAAGACTTAATGGGAACAGGCTAAGAACAGGGAATGAAGCAGAATCATAGAAACCCACAATGCCCTCAGTTCTATACCTGTGCCAATACTGTAGGAGCCAATGCCCTAGGAAGCTGAGAGGAAGGGGACATGAGAACAGGAATAAGCAGTGCCAGCTATTAGAAGAAGCCTTTTAGTTATGTAGTTTACAGGATGGTAGGAAGAAAGCTGGTGTATCTCCTACAGGAGACAGAGTAGTATACGATAAAGTGATTCAGCCTTGGCTGAGTTGATTGGGAGAGTTCAGATTTGATTAGAGCTAAAATTCTCTTTCACTTTGCATAATGATGTAATGGCAAGTGTTGCCATCTGAGTGCACTGTTCCACCTGTAGGTGTGCCTAGTTGGAAAACTTCCTTTGTTGCTTGCTATTCTGCCTATGCTTCTAATATTAAGACTACGAATCGAGTTGGTAATGATTACCCGTCGGGAAGTTGAGGGACAGAAAGGAGGAGATAAGAGAACAAACTGACAATTATTGTAATTATTGTTAAAAATTAAAGAAACAAATATGATTGTAAAACTGTTCACACAAACTATTAAAACCATTTAAATATAAATGACTCAGGCTATCTGGGGCCACTTGTTTGAAAAAGGTGGTCAGACTTTTCTTTGTTTCTCTGATTTCACACATCCATCCCAGGTGATGGGGACCCCTTAAGAGCAAGGCTCTCAGCACATCTGGTTCCAACTGGCTGAGGGGAGGGGACTCCTGGATATGTGCCTTCATCAGTCCTACTTTGGTACCCAGCTAGAGGCGAACCAGGCAACATTCACTCAGGTTTGCTAAGTCTAGGACACAGCTCTCAAGGAAGTTTCCAGTCTTGCTTCTGCAGAAAATGATTCAGGTTGATAATCATCACCAAGACCTTTGCTTTCTCATGTCAATAATTATTTGGCAAGCTTCCAAGAGCAGCCATCCATAAATAGGAAAATCTGTATTATCTCATAGTCAAAACTTCTTCTGCAGAGATTGGTAGTATAAATAAATATATCTATACCTGAATAGTGCATTATATTCAAATATATATAAGATAGACAAAAGTCAGACATTTATAAACCAGTTTTAAAAATAAGGGATTAAAAGAATATTCAGTAGGGATATAGGATCAGAGGAAACAAGAAAAATGAACTAGCTAAAAAAGAAAATGTGTAATGAAAAAGGCTAAGTATAAACATTTGCATTGTTTGACTATAGAAACTTAAATATGCATATATTTATTTTTAAGACATAAAATACTTTTCTCCCTCATCAAGTAAATGTCACAGGACAACAGACAGAGAGAATCACAGGAAACCACAACTGACCAAACCGCAGTGAACCAGCGACTGTGTGGTGCCCAGCCCCAGCTGATGCACCTACAATACAACTCCTGTACCAAGGCTCACAGATAATAATAAAGAATGAGTGGAAGGATTTCCAAGAGTCAGAGTGACAAGGACTTTTGCTGTGATGTTTAGTGTCCCATAAATGTCAGAAGAAGTCTCACTGACATAACTACCTAAATAAAACCCTAGCAAGGGAGGGAGGGAGAGAGAGAAAAAAGAGAGAGAGAGAGAGAAAGAAAGAGGGGGAGATGGAGGGTAGAAATGGAAAAAGAGAAATTTTGTAATTATATTAAATTTCCAAAAATAAAAATAGTTTTAAATATTTTAAAAAGAGAAGCATAGACAAAATAATGATGCTAAAATACATTCCAAGATTCAACACTATTGGTTAAGAAAGTTCTTCTATTAACAATCAAATAAGCATCTTTTTCAAATTAAAGCATTGCAGAAAAGTGAGCAAGTTGGAATAATGAATAAAGATACAGTCATATCATGGCAACCAAGTCTCCCAAGCATATGAAAATGCAAAACCTGTGTGTCCCATTTTCTTCAGTGTCTGCATTGAACTGCTTTTGTTTCCTTCACCCCATGGTCAGCCTCCAGTTCTTCCTTTCACCATGTTCCCAATGCCTTCCCCACCATTTCTAATACATTCCATTATCCCTCTAACTGTTTTGCAATGAGCAAAGTGGTTAGTAACCTAGTGATTAACTGTCCAGTGCCTTATTTGGGGGACATTGATTTAAACAGAACAAGTCATATTTCTGGAAGAGAAATATCTTTTATTCCATTTTATTTTATTTTTGTAAGACTGAATAGGAATTTACTTGTGTGGAGGAAGAGATATTTCCTACAAAATTTAAATGTTCCTATGGTAGGCCTCTGGTTTCCCACCCATGTTGCAATCAATATAAAGGATGACTATAGGCTTCTGTTCTATTTCTCTTCTTCTATCAATGCCATACTATAAACACCCTCATCTTATACATGCCTAAATGCCCTGCAGCAATAGCTGCCATTGTCCTTGTGTTCTGACAAGAATCCTGGAATCCAGAAGTTTAATCGCCATGCCACCATCATTCTTGAAGACACATAAAGGTCATTTATATATTGGTAGGATGGAAAAAAGAAATAAGAATAAGTTCTTTATACGTTTTGGAGATCAAACCTTTGTCTGATGTGAGGTTGGTGAAGATCTTCTCCCATTCAGTAGGAAGCCGTTTTTTAAAAAGAATTCAAGAAATTGGACATGAAAATTCTAATTAACCCAATTAAAAAATGGGATACTGAATTGAAAAGAGAATTTTCATCAGACGAAGTTCAAATGGCCAAAAGACACTCAAGGTCATGTTCAACTTCCTTAGTGATCAGGGAAATGCAAATCAAAACAACTTAGAGATACTATCTTACACCTGTCAGAATGGCTACAATCAAAAACACCAATGATAGCCTACGCTGGAAAGGATGTGGAATAACGGGAAAACTCATCCATTGCTGGTGGGAATGCAAACTTGTGCAACCACTTTGGAAAGCAGTGTGGCAGTTTCTGAGAAAATTGGGAATCAATCTACTTCAGGATCTAGCAATACCACTCTTGGGAATATACCTAAGAGATGCCCAATCATACTACAAAAGCATTTATTCAACTATGTTCATAGCAGCATTATTTGTAATAGCCAGAACCTGGAAACAACCTAGGTGCCCCTCAATGGAAGAATGGATAAAGAAAGTGTGGAATATATACACATTAGAGTACTACTCAGCAGTAAAAAATAATGACATCTTGAATTTTGCATGCAAATGGATAGAAATAGAAAACACTATCCTAAGTGAGAAAACCCAGACCCAAAAAGATAAATATGGAATGTACTCACTCATTAGTGGACTCTAGCCATAAACAAAGAACATTAAGCCTATAGTTCACAAGCCTAGAGAAGCCAAATAACAAGGTGAACCCAAAGAAAATCATATATAGATCCTCCCGGAAATTGGAAGCAAACAAGATTGCCGGGAAAAAGTTTGGAGCATGGGGTTGGGGGTAAGGGTGGAGGTGGGGGTAGGGGAAGGGGAGAGGGGGAGAGAGAAGGGAGAAAGGAAAGACTGGAGAGAGCTTGGGGGAGTGGGAGGGTGGAGATGGAGAAAGGGTGGATATAGGAGCAGGGAAGAAGATATCTACATTAAGGGAGACATTTTAACGTTGGCAAGAGACTTGGCTCTAGAGGGGATTCCAGGTGTCCACGGGGATGTCCCCAGCTAGGTCCTTGGGCAGCAGAGTAGAGGGTACCTGAACTGGCCTTGGCCCACTATCACACTGATGAATATCTTGAATATCACCATAGAATCTTCGTCTGGTGATGGATGGAGATAGAGACAGAGACCCTCATCAGAGCAAGAGACTGAGCTCCCAAGGTCCAGTTGAAGATCAGAAGGAGGGAGAAGATGAGCAAGGAAGTCTGGACCTCCAGGGGTTGGTCCATCCACTGAGACAGTGTCCCTGTTCTAATGGGAACTCACCAAATCCGGCTGGACCAGGACTGAATGAGCATGTAATCAAACTGGACTCTCTGAATGTGGCTGACAATGGGGGCTGACTAAGAAGTCATTGATAAAGGTACTAGGACTTGTTTCTACTGCATGTACTGGTTTTTTGGGGCCCTAGTCTAATTGGATACAAAGCTTCCTAGGTCTGGATGTAGCTGGGAGGGCCTGGGACTTCCCACAGGGCAGTGTGTTTTGCCCTCTCTTAAGGAGGGAAAGAAAGGGAGGAAGCTGAGTGGAGGAGTGGGAGGGGAATTTTTTAATGGAAAAAAATAAATAATAATAATAATAAAAGAAATAAGAATAAGGAATTTGTTCCATGAATGTATGTTACACTGTTATTAAAAGAGAATTTGATAAGATAACAGTGAACAGCCTGTTAAATCAACATGTGGTATGGGGGGGGTGATTATAAATTGTTTGGTTTCCTCTTCCTCAGGAAATGTGTGTTAAAATGTTAATTAAACTTTAGGCACAATGATCCAGCTTCCTGTCTTTGCATGCTCCTCTCCATCATCAGCTTGATTAGCTCTGAGGATGCTAGTGTACTATGCGAAGACCTCACAACTTGATAGAACTGTGTAATATACTTAGATATGGGGAAGTAATCAACTGTGAGCCCTGATTACCATCCCCATTCAGTTTCTGTTTACTGTGAGGTTAGTGTGGTGGATGGGAGAAGGCACCGTCCCAGTGGTCAGGGCACCACCAAGCATCTGACTTCTTAACACTGCTGTTCTGAAAGTGTTACATACATTCATCACAGTGAGAGTCGCATGAGACTGCTCAAAGTTATTATTGCTGTTGTGAGGCTATTATTACTATCATTATGTAACACTACAGAAGCGATGGTAGGAACATTTCACATTGACAAGCGAGCAATTGTCTATATCATCTTTAAGACGCATGAATGGAGGCTAAAGTATTTTCTCCATCTCCACTTTCTAAACCCTTGAAAAACAGAATGACCACACTTGGAAAACCTTAAAAACAGTAGCTTTCACTAGGAATCAAATGCAGACTGCCATGCCAGACAAACATCAGAACTGTTCCTGCAGCAAACACTTTAGCCCAGTCACCAAATGCTTTGTCCCCAGAGCAAGCTTTTCATAGCAAGATGCCTAGAAGTTTCTGGAATCTTCTGTGAAGAAATTAGAACAAATGAGGAAGGTCATAACATCTGCATTTACTTTAACTTCCTCAGGCTGCTCATTCTTCCATATGTAGAAAACTAAAGACCATGTTCATGTCCATCTTAATGTGGGAAATACACATCCTGTCATAGAAAAGTTATGCAGAGTTAAAACACTTTGATGTTAAAATAAACACTACATATTAAAGAAAGAATAATGTTCAGCCTAACTAGATCATTATTCTCCCAAGATTAAGTGGGTTAATGGTATAAAAAGCAAAGCTCTGGCTTCCTCAGATGCAACGAAGATTCTTGTTATCTCAGCACTTGTTAAATGGAGAACTTTGTTCCAACTCCCAGCCAAACAGTCACCTATAGCAAGTCGAACTTAAGTAGGCAGATTTTTTATGTGACTAGAGATAACAGACCTGTGCCATCAGATGTAAACTTTCAGGATATTTAAGTTGTGCACAAACAGACAAAGAGCTAGACTAAATGGAGTGTCTTCCTGGTGAGCCATCTCAGTATTGCACTGCCTTCAGACTCACTCAGCAGATAAAAAGATACATATCAGATCTCACTGGGGTTACAATAAGTAATGAGTCAATAATTAGTAAATGCAAATGTGAGTTCTTAGCTCATTTCAAAGATACTTTCCATAATAACAGCAAGATTTCTCTAATTGTTCCACACTTACAAGTAGGAAAATTTAACGTGATGCATCCAAGTTCTTTCTTTGCAATGTTTGGAACTCATCCTTGTTTTAATTTCCCTGTCTCCAAACAGAAATGCAAACTTAAAATTATCAAAATTTACCATATGGAAGTACTGTTTCATTTATGCTATTTAGTAGTTTCCATATTGCTGCTATGTTTCCATTTTTCTAAAAAAAAAAAGAAAAAATAAAGCAAATGGTTTGCCTAATTTTTTTTTCCAGCTCTGGAAGAAGCAGTGACATAGGAAAAAAAATGCTTCATCTTTAGGAAAACAGCAAAAGGCAAAAACAGAGTCATGCACAGAAGCGGCCTTGCACAGTGGGGTTGAACTCCTAGAAGGAAATTGATACTTCCTGGATGAAAATGGAACAGAACCAAGACATTATAATGAGAGTTATTCGGTGCTAGAGAAGACCCCTTAAAAATGGTGCACAGTAGATTCACAGCATGATCATTATAGGTTATTTTCTTTGTTCATAGTCTCAACATAAATGCCTTGGAAGAGGCAATGGTATTTTAAATTGCTCATTCTCTTTTGTAATTTTTCATTTGTTTTTCTTTCTATTCCAGTTATGGGAGGATTCCTGGGAACTCTTCTTTCCCCATGTCACTAGAGGAGAGCCGTGAAAACGCATGATGTACATTTATAGAGGACACAGAGAAGGAAACAGAGGAAGATTCAGGCATCAGCAAAGGAAATTACCTGTGGGCAGTTGCTCCATGTTCCCCACTCAGACATAACACACTCGCTGGGACAGAGAAGGGAACAGGCCTGGGTTTCTGCCGGAGCGTCTTCCTGGTTGCACAGCCTCCTGTCCACTGCCCCTCCTTCACTGTCAGCAGTATTCACACACCTGTGGGTGGTGGAGATAATGATAAATACATGTAAATTAGGACCAGGAGATAAAAGAGGAAAACCAAACCAATAGCCTGAGCTCCTTCATCCAGTGGTCTTTTATTGAGTGAGAACTCAATAAGGAACTCTTGATACAGCAAGTAAAAGGATTGAGAAATATCACAGGTAGTGGCTGTCCTGTCTAGTGCCCATTCTCCAAGGATATCGAGTATAGACATAAAGGTCCAGCACCAAGTGCATATTCCTTCAATTTCTACAAATCTTGTAAGTTTCCTTCTCCAAATACAGAATACATGACTTGGTTTAAGACAGAACATTCATACTTCCCGTGGCTCTTGTAAACCTTTCTCAAAGTTCTTAAACCATTTCCATATTTATTCCATCATGTTTCAGGGGATAAGAAAATAATGTAAAAATAATCAGTCATTAATAAAGGTATTTGAGTTTTGCATGTCTATATGGGATGTGGCCATCACAGTCAAAGGGTAATGTGCAAACAATGTCATGGCTCACAAATGCCCAAGGATATAGATTACACCTGTGTGGCCAACATAGCCTCAACATTGACTTTGAGGTAAAGCACACATAATGATGTCTGTCATCATATTCTGGGTACACACGATGAGAATTTAATCATATCTAAATCACAGCATTGTATCCAAAATGGTGTAAGTAAAATACATGGACATGGCAGGAGTGTCAGTGGTGTATAAATCAGCTCATTCTGCTGGTTGGAAAGTGTGTAACAAAACTGGCTGAGAGTTTCTACTCTACATAACCTGGCAGACAAACAGAAATGTGGAAGCTCACACCAAACAACCCACAATCTGGAGATGCTTGCAGTGGTAGTATTTGTACACAACCAAGGCAGGAATAGTTCAACCCGTCAATACTATATAACAGCTGTACCTACTGTTCTAAATTGCATTGACTCCAATAAAGGGTGAGAACGCACAGACTTTTTGGTACACATAAGGGCATGGGTGGCACAGATATGCTGTGCCACACACAAAGTATCTATACTCTATGATGATTCTTTCATATAGATTTTCAATATGAAGCAATACTAATTTTTGGCATCATCATAATGGTTACCCTTAGAAGAATGGTTAGTGACTAACAGGGGCATAAGCAATCTTAGAAATATTTTGTTTTTCACTTTGGGTTTCGTTGTATTAGTGCAGTAATGTCGTGAAAACTTACCCGGCCATATTCCCATGGTATTGCCATTTTTCTGTATTTGTATCTTGGAAATTCATTTTAAATTTACCCTGCCTCCAAATACTAAAGATACATATTCTATAAGCCAGGTTTGTTTGATAGATGTCAGAAATTATTTATTGTCAATATTTACTGATTCAGTCAATTTTTTTTGAGTCAAGGTCTTATGTATTTCAGGGCAGCCTTTGAACTTCTAATGACCACAGCTTTACCTCTCAAGTGCTAAGGATTACAAGTGTGTCCCTGACTTATTTAATAAAGAATTCTGAGGTTTACTATGGTATAAGAATCTAGTTACTGAGAAGAAAATTAGACACAGTTGCTATATTTGTGAGGGTTTTGCTCTAGTGATAGCAATAAAGGTGAAGATATAAATGGCAGCAATATCCAGATGGTGGTACACACTTAATATCCCAAGACTTAGGATCTGAGGCGTGAAGATTGTGACTTTGAGGCTGTTTGAGGACAGCCAGAGATAGATAGACCAGACAAAAGGCATTTCCTGGTCTACTACTGTCAGGGACCAAGGTACTCATTGCATTCTAGGAGTGATGTTCTGAAGCCCTGTTATGCCCTCTCCTGCCCAATTATGCTATCCTTCACTGAAAGAGTTTCCTTTAATACATTAAAATAGAAAAACTTTAGGAAATGGTGTGGAAAATGAAACAAGCTGTATGAGTGAAGCAATAAAAATCTAAGCACTGTATTCAGGAGAGTCACAGAGCATGGTGGGTAGAAGGAAGAGTAAGTAATGTCTTCATGGGGGGAGGCCTGGCACAAAGTCATCTCTAGGTTTCCATTTCTTCTGAGCTAAGAGCCCATAGGAGAAGGAGGGCCCCTAGAATGGCTTCAGAGTCTTTCACAGGACAACCCGAGGAAGCTAGGAAGTGCGTTCTGCTTGCTTTCTGGAGTTTCTTCATATCGTGAGCCAACCTTCTTCTAGTTCACTTAGAAAGAGAATAACGATAGCCAGTGGGCATGGGCATGCTTTCTGTTCCCTTCCAATATGCCACAAAAGCAGTAATAAAGGAATTGGTTACAAAAACATAATTAATGATGGCGATAAGAAGAATCCCATCGTGCTGTTGATACACCTTCCTCTTCTTTCCTCTCTACTCTTGGAGACCCCGGAAACAAACTGTGTTCATAGTACCAGGGTGTGGAAAGGCATATCTTCTAACTACTGGGCACCAGCTACTAAGCATTGCCACAAATTCGGTGGCTCATATTGAATAGTATGTCTTTAAGAGGCAATAATGAAAATAACTACATTTATATTACAGAAACCTCTCACAGAAAATTCTATAATTTGTAGGGGATAGGGTGTTGGGGTGAAGATGGGGTCAAACACTAGTGGGGTTGTGAAAATGTGTGCCGTGGGTATCTAGCCCCTCAGAGGCCCTGTGTAACACACAATCTGGTGGTTGTCCCTCTCCTCTCTATGTGAATAACTGAAGGTTTAATATCTAGAGAAGTTCCCAAATGCCCTTAGATTAGGACCTCTCAGCACACTGAAGGACCTTATACTTTAGCAGGAATTTCAGCAGTTGTCTACCTACTAAAAATAATAGCGCCACTAACTCAATAGTTTAATCAATAGAAAGTTATCGTCTTACGACTGAAGAGCATAGGCAAACAGAATAGATATCCCAGTGCCTCAGTGTAGATTCAGGGGTTGTACTAGAGACGTTTCTTTCATTTTTCAAGCTCCAAAGGCCATTGTCTTTCCTCTGGTGGCACTTTCTCCCCCTACAAAGCAGAATTCTCACACTTCTTCATATTGTCCTTCTGTTGCCATGTCTTCTTTCTCACCTCCTCTACCATTTCAAAGTCTCTGGTGAACAAACTATGCCCACCAAGACAGCTTGGAACTCTTGTCCCACTGCAAGGTCTTTACCTTAATCATGCTGGACAGCTATCTTTTTCCTAAAACACATATCACACCCCAGGAATTGGAATGCAGACATCTTTGAGGGGCTCCCATTCTCTCTGCCAGGCTAGAATCCTTCCACTGTGCTCCTGGAATACTGGCTATTAGAATTATCTATTTTATTCATGATTGGAGAAGAAGTATTTCTAGCGATTCTGAGCAGTCCACAAGTAAAAACTTAAGAAGACCGAAACCAAAGGTGTTCCCAAATGAAACGCATAATCCATTATATATCCCACGGCATCAATTTTCTTGCCCATCTCCCCGTCAGCAATCACTCACTTCACTCAAAAGCTGCACAACTGTTTTGAGGCGGGTTTTTTTTTTGTGTTGGCTGTCAACACTTCCTGCCTTGTCTCTTGTCAACTGTTCCATCTTGAACCCCTTTAGTCATGCCTCTATTGTGATTGCAGAGCGCCCTCTTATCAGAATAGCTCAGAGACTCCCCACCGCCAAGTTCAGGGGTCACTGCTTATCTCAGGGAGCTCAGTGGTACTGGAGACAATTGACTACAGCATCTTTCTTTTAAAAAAAAAATCTCCTGCTTGCCTTCTTACTTTGTTCATTTTCTTCTTGTTCCCTTGGATATTTCTCAGTATCAGTTTTAGAAACATTCTCTTTGAATCTTTCTAACTTACAAGTGTTAGAGTTACCCAGGGCTCAAAACGTTATCAGCATATATTGAATTTACAAGCTAATGGCAGTGAAATTTATAACCTTAATCTCTCCTCTGAATGCAGCCTATAATAGATCAGTGGGAAAGCTAATATCATATCTCAAATTTATCGGATTGAAAAGCTAACTTGTTTTCGTGTCAAGCCTGATTGTCACATTTCTCAATTCAACAAATGGCACCACCACTCCTCCTGTGGATCAGGCCAGTTAATAATCATTATATTTCTTTCTTTCCCATTTTATGGCCATTTAAGCAACATCTACGATGTTTCATAGCACTGAAATTTATTACAAAGTTGACATTCTCAGCATCTTTAATTTTATTAAACCAAATTCAACTGAGAGCCTCTTTCTTCTGGAAGTCTTTGCTTCCATCTTTCTGTCCCCTTCAGAACCCTCTCTGTACTACCCCTAGGTAGGTTCTTTTAGACAAGTGTAAATGGAACCTCCCCTCTACCTGAAACCTTTCATAGCTTCATGCCTTCAAAGTCAGAATGATGTCCTGACTTTGCCTTACTTAAGAGTGCAACATGGTTGTTACGCTAGTGCCAGGCAATGGGACATCTGGTTATCCTCCCATCAAGACAGGAAGCACCTGTCACAAGTTGTTTTCCTGGGGATTCTCTTTCACACCCAGGCAGCTCTGTCATTACATTCAGGTTCCTGCCCAAACTTCACTTTGTTTACCAACCTCTCTAAAACAAAACCTCTACAACTATAAACCCACTTTAGTTTTATTCTTGACATTTCAAAGACAAGTCACTACATTTTATATTTATTTGTGTTTATTTTTGTCAGTTTCATTTTTCCTTGAGGAAACAGATGTTCACTATTTTATTTCCTATACCCACATCCATGGCTGGGACATAGGTAGCAAATAATCATAAACACGGCTTGAGCATAGAGTTATCACAGCCATGAACGAAAAGTAAAGCAGTATTCTAGCACTGAGGTTGTAAGAAAGGGAAGAGATAATATGTTTCACTCATTGTAACCATGTCTTATTAAGATCAATAATAGTTTGTAGTCCAAGGTGCCTGTAAGATTTGGTTCACACTTTGTATGTGACATTAACAGTGAGCATGTGCTGGTCAGTTAGGGCCACCATATCAAACAGAAAAACATCATGAGAAGGTAGCACAGGCCATACAGATGTATTTCCTTCTCATTGTAAAATCTAGACATCTGAGAGCAAACTGTTAGCAAGTTGCTTTCTTTCCTCCAGTGTCTATGGTCTTTCCTATGCATGATTCTGTGTCCTTATTTCCCTCTCAGTGCCTTATTTTGCATCATAGAGAGGGCATTATGTAGCCCAGGATGGCCTCAAACTTCTGTCTCCTAAATATGCAAGCTTACTCAGTTTCCTAATCTCCTCTGCTCAGGTAGACACATTCACATCGGACTAGGGCAGATACACTGCCTCGTTTTCCTCTAAGTACCTGATCTCATTTATCTCCATTGCAGTGTGAATACTAGGGGTTAGCGCTTTGACAGATGGATTTGTGGAGAGGTAAAATTGGTTTGCCACATAGGAACCTCTGTTAGTTGCATTTTTATGCATTTATTTTTACTGTATCAGGCAGCATATGTATGAGCCGAGCTGCAAGGAACTTAGTGGCCTGTGTTTTCCTCCATCAGCATCAAACAGTTCTGTCAGTAACAATTGGTTCTCTTGATGCTTTCTATCTTCCCTGAGATTTCCTTTTAAAATTGCAGAGAGACCTGAGCAGGAAGGAAGTGCAAGATGATGTGTCAGCTTACATTATAAACCTGCTTGGTCAGTCGCTTTTCACACTCATGTGTGATACAAGGCAGAGGTTCCGACAAAGCAATGGTTAAAGCCCAAAGACTGCTAGAACCTGTGCCAAACAGATGGTGGAGCAAAATAGCAGTGGACCCAAGGAAAGGGAAGTGAGTTCTCTGCTAGCTTTTGCTTGGAATCCTGAGAAAAGCCCTTATAATTCTGCCATTAGCTGTTGTTTTTGCCGTGCCTTTCTGAGATTTTGAAACATTGTAACTGCGAAGTGATGACTATTGGGTGAATTACTGAATGATCAAGCTTTTCCAAGGTCACAGTCAACACAAGTAAGTAAGACATACCTTAGCAACAGGCTTCCAGCTCATCTTAAAAGACAGCTATCTGACTCCAGTATAGTCTATTCTTTTGTAGTGGGGTTTGCTATATCTCTAAAATTAATGCCCTGTGCTTTTCAGATGGGTAATTGATGAAACTAGTCTTTCTTCTTATTTTACATACTGTTGTGTATCAATACTTTAGCTTTTGCTTGTCCAACTGTAACATCTCATTGCTATTACGCTTTGTTCTGAAGGCTGCTGCTGTTTGGTTACAAGTTATTTCTAAATGTACCAACTTGGCAAACTCTGGTAAAAAGATGTTTTTGTTTCCAGTGCTTTATGTCAAAATCCTTTGACAATCTTCTTCAGAGTGATCCAGAATTTATAATTATTTTATAGATTTTTTAATGTTACAATGTATAAATATTACCCATAGACTTTTTATTGACTTTTAGTGTTTGGGGCTAATTATGGAAGGTTTAAGTTAACCTTTTCAGTGTGATGTAATGGCATCCCCAAACAGACTAAAAGCCACCAAATATGCTAACCACGGCACTGAAATAAGCCATGGCAAAGCAGTGAGAGCCTCTTGATTTGTTAGCAGTGATGGCTGGGAGCTAATGGACGGGCACCGATCTGTTCCTTGCAGTGGACTGCCCCCAGTATAATTAGGAAATAGTAAAGACTGTGGGTGGCGGGCTGCAGAGGCCTTCCCACTGGTCATAGGTAGGAGAGATGTACTTGCTTCCATGGATTCTCAAAGCTGTGCACAGTCAGAGGACACAGAATGGATATCATCAGGTATCTAGACAGCAACACCGGTGTTTTTATGAAGAACACAAATGCTCGCTCTCATCATCACACACCTGATTCTTCTAGATTGTGTTCCTCTTCCACAGCGGGGCGATCTCAGCTCATTGTTGATTTTGCATGGAGACCAGTGTTCTGCAACCCAGGAATATTGATCGCACTCACTGTAACATGGGACTGCCTCATGAACCTGTCAAGAGCAGGAAAGAAAGGAAAAAAAATCATGTGGAACCATCCAAGTCATACAAAATCCTTTAGTAATGCCTGCTCAATGTAACCCGGGAAATGACAATGTGGCCCATTACCCAAATTCCACCCCCCAAAGGAAGACATATCTGACTTCTCTGAATCTCGTGAGCTGCCCGAAGAAGCACACAGGAAATCAACTGAAGTCTGATGGTACGCCCTCACAAAGAAGAACAAAGGACGGCCATCCCCGTGCCAGGAGAAGGCATTCCATTATCATTCCTCTTCCTCTAGGAACTTGCTCATGCCTGTGAGACGCCAGCTCTCAACTAGATGCTGTGCTACATCCCCATATGTACTTTAACACGTCAGTTGAAATGAATACACATAAGGCAAATCTGCTCTTGAGTATGGGGGGGGGGTTAGAATGCATAAGAAAAGTGATATTATTTATACTAGAAAATTCTTTTCTTTTTTTGCCTCCAAATTATCAATGCTAACAGGCAATCATTCAGCCTTCTGAGCATTGTGGCTTCATAGGAATGTAGTTATCTGTAGCATGGTTTCAGAGCATAACTGAAATGAATGTGCTTTCTCTCTCTCTCTCTCTCTCTCTCTCTCTCTCTCTCTCTCTCTCTCACACACACACACACACACACACACACACACACTCTACAAGATAGATACTGCCAACCAGTTACTCATCCGACATGCTTACTAAGGATATTTATAATTCCATGATTAAAAATAAAGCAATGAGGACACTGAACTCGACTGCTCTTTCCTATGCATTTGCCATGGTAAGCCTTTCCTGAAGGTACTGCAGTATATTCCAGGCAACTGAGGGCTCTTTGAAGGTACACTGAACATTCCTTGCTTCTCATTACAGCTGCAGGCTTCTCTTAGAGGCAAGGGAAAGGGAAACCCTCTGACTCCTAGAGATGACTCTGGAGGAAGCAGAGTGAAAAGGAGGGACGCACTCTCTTACCAAAGATGTAATTAAACTTTCCCTTTTAAACAAGAGTTAAATATAAGTATCCTCCCCTGGCCTCCTTTCTAATTCCATAAAATTGTAGGTGAAGATTGGGCGGAGACATCCAAGTAGAAACACAGCCTGTAAGTTCCCACTGAATGCAAGGAGAAGCGCAGTGTAATGGGACAATCAGAGAAAGATCGGGGCTCTGCCAGCATGCTCACTGAAATCACATGTGAGAAAGTGATTGGAGACACTAGTTCTTCTGAATCACAATGTCAGGAAATATTTTTAACCATGGAATTCTATTTAGCCCCAGCACAAGGAAAAGGAGAACGCAGGGTGAGGAACATCTATGGGCAAAATCAAAGGAGAAAGAAAGACAGAAGGGGAAATGGATGTGGGGAAGGGGAGGAATTAAGTAATGAATGACAAAATCCCTCCATGCTATGGATACTGACAAAAATGGAGTGGCAGGGTCGGAAGTTTTCCTACAGTAGAATAGGAGGCAGCTACCACAACTGAGAAAAGTCTGTTCCCATTCTCATAGGACAGCAGAGGGAAGAGGAAAATCTCCCAAAACAAAAAGGCAAGATTCTTCTATCAGACAGATACTCAGCTAACAGCCAAGGATTTATCTGACCCAGGCACAGCAGAAGAATGAGGCTTTCTTTGAATTTATGTGTTATCTGTCTATATCCTTTAATGCATGCTAATATGTATTTTCATAAGCTTTTAATATGAAACACAAGCAGGTACAAGGCATTCCTACAGGCAACTAAGAAATAGATGAAAATTAATTTTAAAAGCTAAGCTGAGTAGGAAATGGATGGGAAAACCCTTGGGTAACACACACAGTTTTCGTAGGCTGTCAATACAGGGAAGAGCTTACATTTCTATACCATGCTCCCAACCAGGTAAGCCCCAAGATCAGAAGGAAAATGAAAAACTGCTTGGATACATACACCTGCCTCGGCATGGATCGGTTTGCTGTCCTTATTTGCTATTCTCTGGTGGTCTGAGAAGCTACCCGCAGTGCCAGAACAGACTACTGTAAGACACAGAGAAGTCTGTGGAGGAAGATGAAGAGCCATCTTCCCGGTTAAGGGTATAAAACCCAGTAGCTCTTCAAAGACATTCCCTAGTCTTACTTGATGTTTTCCCTTCTCCAGCTTTTTTTTTTTTTTAAGTTTTAGTGTTGTAGGCACTGGTGAGCTATATTCCCGGATCATGATCCCTATTTTAATCCTGTTTATGTTTCACATTCTTGTTGACGCATGCCTGTCCTCCCCTCAAGGCCTAAGTAAATTCAACACCTCCATCTCTACAGCCTGTGCTGTCAGTGTCCACAAACTCCAGCCCAGCGTGGTAGTTAGGGCCACAGTGTGCTTGGCTGGGGAGGAAACACAAGCATAGCATCAACTTTACTCTGTCTATGATTTTCTCTTCTTTGCTCAGCATCTTAATATTTTTTTCACTGTGATTCCATTAGCAATCTGTATAATCTGGACCTTAAACAACACTGAAAGAGTATACTAAAAAAAAAACAGCCACAATTTATGCTCTTTACACCTGTATTTGCTAGAGAGAGAAAGAGAAAGAGAGACAGAGAGAGACTTGTCAGTCTTCGGCAGAAAAAGGCTGTTTTGGAGGGTCTTATTTCACAACATATGGGGTGAAGGGGGATCTGAGTGAGTCTTAGAAAAACCAAAACATATTTTTGAAGGTACCCAGTTTGCAAAACTCCTTTCATTTAATTCTCCCAGTGCAGCCCATCCTATGGTAGCAAGAGTATTTTACTAAGGACAATATAATGAAACACAAGGGAGAAAACTGCCTTTTCCTGAAGATCTGTCGTGACGGAGAGCTCTGTCTCATAAAGTCCTTACTCTTTAGGCTCCCCCCCCTCCACTGCCCTGGGAGGTTAAAAACAACCCACATTAGGCAGGAATGCAACAGAAATTTCAAGAATAAAGATGAACTCTCTAGGTTGTTACTTCTCCCTGTCGTCTTTTCACTCTGACTGCTGTGTGTTGCCATTTGGTTGGTGCGGATTTTATTATTATAGCTTTATAAGGAAATCTGCTACCACATGGACTTTATCAGGGAATCATATGAAAATGTTCTGCCGGAGAGAAATGAGCCGTGGGAAAGTTAAATGAAAATCAGTTCTAAATGGCACAAATTAGGGGAAAATAACAGCTTTTAATAGGCCATCGATGCTAACTATGTTGCTGAGAACTCTAAATCCTCGGAGAGAGGCGCCAGTTCATTCTCCAAGAAATGAGTCCTATTTATTATGTCTTCGCTGGGGACCTGGGTTTATATAATTTTGCCAGGCATTGTCTGCTCAGTGTGGTGCAGCGATTCACCAGCCACCAAGAGATGACTTATACTAGCTACATTGTTGTAGCTGCAATCAAATACCTAGTGGTCAGCAATGTAAGGGGGAACATTTTATTTTGGCTCATACTTGCAGTTACAGTCAGCCATGGCAGGGAAGACCTTGCTTGAGGCTGTGGCAGCAGGAGATAGGGCTGGTGGTATCTTGTTAACCGAGGTTTTCTATCCTGCAGCTAAGTCCCAAAGAAACACATAGAGGTCTACATTAATTATAAACTGATTGGCCTAGTATCTCAGGTTTCTTATTAAATCTTATACCTTATATTAGCCCATAATTCTTGTCTGTGTTAGACACGTGGCTTGGTACCTTTATCGGCATGGCAGTCACATCTTGCTTCCTCTCCAGCTGGGTCTCAACTGCAAACTGAAACTTCCCTCTTGCCAGAATTCTCCTTGCCCTGCCTCTGCTTCCTGCCTGGCTATTGACCAATCAGCTTTTAGGATAAAAGACCATTGTCCCACAGCAGTATCTGGTCACTGGACAGGAAGCAGAGCGTAGAGCAGAGTCATGGGAATGCTGCAAAAGCTGAAGGCCTTTCTCGCCATCCTGTGAGTAATTTCTTTCAGCAAGGCTCTATGCACTAAAAAGTACTATAACCGTGGTTCTCAACCTGTGGGTCGCAACCCCTTTCACAGGGGTTGCCTAAAACCACCAGAAAACACAGATTCATACCGTAGCAAAATTACAGTTATAAAGTAGCATTGGGAATAATTGTATGAGAACTGTAGTAAAGGGTTGCAGCATTAGAAAGGTTGAGAACCACTGCTCAACAGAGCCTCCCAGAACCTCCACCAATGAGGGTGTTCAAGCTATGAGCCTGTCTAGGGCATTTTAGCTTTCAATCTTCAGATTACTGCCTGCTTCTTCAGTGGTGCAGATGCTGCTGGGGGTCCACCTTTGTATTTGTTGGTGACAGATGAAACCAATCACATACCACGAGTGCTCAAAAGCAAAATATTGCACCTGTAAGACTTTTTCCATTATCATTACTTCCTAAATAATAAAACCACTATTTCCACATCCTTTATATTGTATTAGTATGATATTTAATCTAGAGTTGACTTAAAGTGTACATTAGAAAATGCAGAGCCAATATGCTAATACTTTGCTATTAGCATAATGCACCTGAACATATAGACTTTAGTTTCTGCAGACAGTCCCTTGAGGCTATTGAGAGATAGTTATAGTTTAAAATTCCTACAAAAGGAAAACCATAAAGTAAGTGTTTGAAGTTGTCTATCAGATAATGTCTGTTTCTTTATATAGAAAAATATAATAGAAAAACTGCAAAAGTAATTTATTCTTAAACTTTGGGTATGGAGGCTCCTTTAGCAATTTCAAATAGCCAGAATATCTCTTAAAAACCCCAGTGTCTGAACCTGAAGAAAGAGCAGACTTATGTCTTTACAGTGGCTGAAGTTATTTTAATTAAAATGGTAGACTGAAGAGAAATATTCATAAATGTTTTCAAATTTGTACCTACAGGCAAGTCATCCTGCCTCTGATTTTGGGCTGGGGTTTCTCTCAGGGAAATTGGAGTTGGTTTTCTCTGGAGATTCTTTCTAGGTAAAGGGAACAGTACTCCAAAGTGTTGGCAATTGCCAGTTTAGTTCAAGTGCTGACCTGAGTCTGGACTTCCTCTACTTCCCAGGCATTTTCATATGCTAACTTCTTTATCTGCATGGCTATGACAGAGGTATACTCAGAACGCCATCACACCAGGCTAGCTAAGAGACGCCACTGTCTTTACGTATGCATCATATATTTTCAGTTTTGATATTAAAAATGATCCTTACAATGCTAAATGAGCATTATCTAAAAATCTATTGATGAACATATTGAACAGTAAGATGTTTATTAAAAAAAATAGTTGGTGGCTGTAGTCCCTGTCTTCCCGCTGTTTCCAACTAGGTTTTGTGAGTCTGAGGGGGAATTCACCAAACTTACGTACAGTTTAAAGGAACAATGTCATCTGAGCAGTGTTAGTATCATCTCTTCTCAAAAGATGCGGGACTGTTGTGATTAATGAAATTTTAATTTAACTTGAGAGCCCCTTTGCATTTGAATTAGCTCATCCCTCATCAGGAATTTTCCAAACCAAGCTGAAAGCAGAAAGTCCTCATGGAACAAGCTTAGCAGACAGTGCAAATGGGAAGGAGTGTCGGAAGTGGAACTCTCAGACAGCCATATCCACACTCCAGCGCAGCCATTCGCTCCTTTAAGCTTTAGTTGTTTTTACCTTATTATGTAAGGATCACCCAACCTTGTCAAACTCAAAGAGACAAGGACCCCTTTACATAAATAAGAAATTGACTATCACGAAGGCTGCATCCTAAATTTGCAATACTGTCTAGATTTTGGTAAAAGGCATAATGGAGGATTTTTTTTTCTTCTGAGAAGCTCCAATGCCATTTTCCTTTTCTTTCTCTTTTCTTCCTCCCCTTTGGTGTTCACGCTTCTTTTTGGCCTAAATCAATGATTTTCTTTTTAAACTGGGTTTTATCATGTAGACTATAGTGTCTGGCTAATCTCACAGAGGACTGTTTGCCTCTGTATATGGAGCACCAAGAATAAAGACTTGTGCCACCAAGCTTGGGCATGTTATTCATCCTTTTCACACTGCCTATTCAATATCAAGACCAGCACTCTCATGAGGAAAAACTGTGCTGCTTTGATTTGAATGTGGTTGCCCCCTACTTACTCTGAGGCAACCAGGGATTCAGGACCCAAAGTCTTATGATCATGAGATTGAGACTAGAAAGTCAGTGAGACTATTGGTTTTGAGTGGGGGCTTTTAAGAAGTGATTAGATTTGGTCATTAGAGTCAGAAACTCTTAGTACTGAAGCTGTGGTAGCTCCACAGGGACCAGGGGAGAGCACACATGTGCAGAAAGACACACATTCTATCCTTGGGGTAAGTCAGCCCCAGGAGTCTTGCTGCAGAAGACCTGGTGGCTAAAAGTACCTCCCCGCCCCAGGTGTTTGTTATAGAAATGAAAACCTGACCACAGTGTGAATGATTAGCATAGATCTACTTCCGTCTACTAATGACAGAAGTCAGACTGAAGTATCCCAAACTGTGCATGTCTATGTAGCCATTTCTTTCACACACCCTTCCTTCTTCAGGGATGTCACGTGGTACCATGCTGGTACTCCAGAAAGCGTGGTTGATAGAGAGGGACTGCCAGGCTCTCATCTAAAGACCCAGAGTTGCCTGTGCTGACATAGTTTAGATTTGCCACAATGACAAATAGCTACAAATGATTTAATTAAAAAAACTCTGTATACCATGAGTATCCCTAATATGATATCCAGAATAGGAAATATTCTAAAACATGCAAGGGGTTGAGCCTCACACGGTATCACAGGTCAACCATTTCATGTCTTACTCCATGAGCTGGGTTATAATTAAAACACAGGTTCACTAAAAATACTGCAAAAGTTAGGTTCAGCTTATGTGTATAAACACAAATGATTTTCACGTGTGGACTTGGCGCCCATCCGCAAGGCATCTTATTATGTAGATACAACATTTCAAATTCAGAATAAATTCCCACGTCCTGACCCCAGTATTCCAGATGAGAATACTCTCCTGTGACATTACATCTTTATTTGTAGTTGATTTATGATTGTTTCTATGTGTTACATAAGTGAATGCGAAAATAAGTCAAGGTCTTAAAGGGAACTGCACTATAAAGAGCAGTCAATCAGTAGCATAAATTATTGGGTTTTTTTCCAGCCCTATAAACTGAGTGTTATTCTACAAGGACAACAGTATCATGCATGCATGTACACTCTCACCATGTCTGGAGTGACTTTCAGAGCAGAGAAATCTTACCAACCTAGGCAATGTGGGGAAGTTGAACTAAGAAGCCGAACTCTGCTCCACAGCCCTTACCAGACAATCACAATGACTACCACATGAAAAGGATTCTCCTCTAGGGTCTGAAAGCCTTTGTGAGTACCTCAGGAGATGCTTCTTACGGACATCTTCTGTGTGGGATAAAATCATGAGAGCAGTGGAGCTGCTCACAGAATGGTGGGATTCCAGACACGGTGGTCATTCTGATTTTCATAGAACAGATTATAGTTATCTTTCAAACTCAAATGGAAAGAAACAACGGCACGGCAGCAATGATGGCTATTTCCAGAAAATAGTGGATAAGGCAAATTCTTAGTATTTCAAAAGAGGGAGAGAAAAGAGATCACAAACAAAGACATGAAACAAATTAATCTTAGGGGGACAGATAACTGCATGACTTCACTTGTAGCAGGTGTCTCAATCAGACACAAGCAAAGAACAGAAGAGTGTGAGCCAGGGCACGGGCTGCAGAGATGGAACATTACTAATAAGAGGGTGTAAAATTTCCATTGCACAAGGTAAGTTGTAGAGAGCGTCTGTATGGCATCATGCCCATAGGTCCTAGAGGAACAAATCTGCGGAACACGGGAGTGCCTTTAAAAGGCTAGGCTTTCACATTTAGTTCTCTTGTTACAATAGAATCGTTTAAAAATTGAAAAGAGAATGTCTCAGAGACTACATAGAACATTGTTTGCAATTTAGTCTAAGAACTGATGGATAATGGATAGATGGGTAGGTATATAGATTAACACTAGATAAATAATAGTAGATGATAAAAAGATTGTATATGGAAACGACAGACGGTAGATGGAAGATGGATGATAATTAGATGATTGATGGATGATGGATAGAGATGATAGGTATGTGATACAATGGGAGATAGAAATAGATACAGGCAGATTGATGAATAGACAGATAGTAAGCCAATTTTCTAGACTATCACAGCCGAAAATCCACCAAGAAAGCAGTTTTGTCTGTGGTCACAGAAGAGAGACTGGCAGCTAGAGAGAGGGCTCATTGGTTAAGAGACCACACTGCTCTTACAGAGGATCCCAGTAAGTTCCCAGCTCCCAGCTGCCTGTAGCTCCACCTCCAAAACCTCAGTGGGTATCCACACGCCAATCTATAGGCATGCATATAATCATACATATAATTTAAAGGAAGGAATTAAAAACTAGAGACATAGTAATTTTTTTTAAAAAAAAAAAAGGAGAATGCCTTTGCAGATAATATAGGCTCTGGAATTTCCTCATAACTCAAAGGAATAAGTTGGGGCTAAAATACTCTTTGGCTAACATATCTGCTTTCTCAGGAACAATGTTCTAATGGTAAGTTAGTCAGAAAAACGTTTGCTGGTATTTGGTGTTCATCAAGAAAGGAAGAACATGCCTGATTTCAAGCTTGCAATTTTTTTTTTCTCTTGGAGAATACTTTGAAGGGAAAGGCTTTCTCTGTGGCTTCCACAGGGAGAGGGGACTTCCCGGCTCCTATTTGCAGGGGCTCAGAGCTACATTTATGCATCTGCTCTCTCAATGTGTGCAAGAAGCCAAGGAGAACTCCCAGGCAAACAACACATTTTCTGTCATAAAATGTTTGAATAAGGAAGCAATAGAACCCAAGGTACTTATCCTCCAGGCAGGAAGTCCTGTAAATGTGTGGTTATATTACCAAATGCAAATGCCTAAGGATTAATAGCCCTCCTTAACTTTAATCTAAATTGAACCGATGTGGACAAGTGGGCTGTGAATCAAGCCAACAAACAGAAATCTAAATGTAATTCTTATGAATGGTGCACAGAGGCCATGATTCATAAAGGATGAAGCCCGGGGAGTACAGGTAACGGGTTAGGGAGATGGGAGAACAATAAAGTAGGATTGTATAAGACTTCCGGTAGTCCTAGCGGGATATACTCCAAATAAAGGTGGGGAAGAAGAAATCATCTTGAACGTGAAGGAGATGGGAGTGAGTGCGAAGGCCGAGGATAGAGGGAACTGGTGTGTCTCAGCCTGAGGTCCAGGTCACGGGTTAATGAGCCTCTGAGCCTCTGAGCCTCTGTCTGCCAGGGTCTCGGAAGCTTCAAACACATAATGAGGAGGAAGACAGGGCAAGGCGCAGGCGTGAAAATGAAAGAGACAATCAAAACAGCGGCATGACTTCGGCATCATCTAAGTTTAATGCATTCTAGAACAGAGGGTAACAGTCAAGCTTTTGTTTATAACCCACCGCGTGAGAAAGGAAAGGCTTGCTCTTCCAGGTTGCCCTGGTTCCAGAGAATACCCATCCTTCATGGGAAGAGCAGCGGATACCCCAGGGTGCCGGCTAAGAAAAGTACCCCATAATGTATTTACTCCTTAGTCTCTCTTATGTTGGCTTACCCGGGATAAATCCCACACCAGGTGTGTCCTGAAATCAATCCAGCCTTCAGAAGATTTCCTCCGAACTGACGACCATCCCCAGTAACAAGACCAAAACTCAGTCTAGCTTCAGTTCCGGGAGCTAGTCCAAAAGGAAAACTCATAATTGGCAGCACCGCCTTTTCGCACCAACCTCACCGTTCCCTAGGGGCCTCCACCAGGCTCTCCAGTCTGTGCATCACGAAGGCAAACAGACCTTCCCTACTGTGCAGTGCGCCAGAGTTCTTGAGCATTGCTCACCTGCAGACTGCCGGGAAATGAGAAGCTAAATAAGAAGAAACCGTGAAAGTATCCTTTGTTCTGCCTAGAAAACTAAGGTTTTGTTTTTGGAAGAAGTAAAAAAACAATATTCCAGTGTGCGCACTGTTGCGAACTTGTTCAAAATAAAGTTGTAGTCCTCACAGAAGGAGGCAAAGAAGGGATCGTGGCATTATTCCAGGAGGAGGACCAATTACTATGACCTTGTAGTTCTGGAAAAATTGAAAGATTCAAAATAGTTATAAAACACCCCTCAAAAGACCTTTGCGTAGTAGACCTCTGCTACCAATATCTACCAATACGCACACACACACACCAAACAAACAAACACGAAGAAACACATGTGGTCTTCCTGCTCGCCCATAGAGAAGTGGGCAGAGACTCTGACCACTAGTAGGTTAGAGGTTAAGCCTAGGCACAGAACAGAATGACTGAAAAATATAAATCTTTAGCATATGTCTTTCACAGTGAACTTGATTTATCTAGGATGAAGAGCGGAAGGGAGAGGCAGAAATGGAGGTTTGTAACTGTGGACCACATAGCCTGATGTCTGTAGAAAGAGCAGCAGGGTTGACTGAGTAATAGATTCCTGCCATTCACTCACAGGATGATAAATTGGCACCTTGGCTCTTATTTCTACTCTAATTCTATCAGTCTGACACACATATTAAGGACTAATTGAAAGCCACAGTTTTATGGAATAAAGAGCATTTTGTTCCAAATGTCCTTCCTCTGAGGCAGCCAATAATGGAGGGAGATAGAAACAGAAGCAGCCCTTGGCCTCATCACAGAATAGCAGCAGAAGTATATTGCTGAGCAGAGAATGATTGTCTAGAGCCAAACTGACTTGGCCTTTATCCTAGTAAACTTACGCGGTTGAGGAAAATATCTAGTCGATGACCTTGCCCACTCGATTCCCAGTAAGTGGAGCTATTAGTATAAGGAGTAAGGGTTTTAAAGTGTGATTTAGAATGTTCGAGTTACTCATTTAAGTAAAGAGAGTGGCTTTCGTAAGCCTGGCTTTGATAATAAATTAAAATGTAAAATTCACTAGTAGATTATGACTGAAAACTGAAAATGCTGTAGGTCACACTTTCAGAAACAAGGATACAAACTTTGGCTCACAAGGAAAGACAGGAAGACCGCGGAGAGAATTGCGTAGAGCAGGGTTACACTCTGAGCTCTAGAGGGCACACCCACATAAATAAAGAATGAGTGAAGAGATGCAGAAATTCTTCGGGGAGCGTGCACTGAAGTCACACGCTCTGATACTGCTGCCACCGGAAGCTAAAGCTCCTGCCACGTTTACTAATAGTGCAGGAATTGACAAAGCCGCCCCAGTTTTGTGTCCAATTGCTTTAGTAATCCAGTTGCACTTTAGGATTGTACTGGAAAGCTGAAATCCAACGGAATCCATGACCTTTAATATTTCTTGAATCCAAAACATAACCATCCACCTCTGATTTATTTGAGTATTGCTAATATTAACTGAAAAAATAATTACTCCACTCTCCTATCCTGACTAGGGATGTCCTAGGTTAATTGAGAAAATAGGTTGATGATTTTGCAAACTTCCATTTAATTTGCTTCCATTTTGTTCCAGCATTCACCATGCACAACCATAACCATAACATACCCCCTGTTGGCGTGGGGTGGGTGGCTCACAGCGACAACCAGCTCTCAGAAGTTAGCGCCTGTGTCTCAACACAACACCTATGTAGCACACAGGGTCTGTGTGAGCTGGACTCAGGGAAGTTTCACATTAATGCAATAGGGGCAAGTTCCAGGAAGCACAGAGTTTATGGCTCTACACCTGAGCGGGCAAACATTTGGGGCAGGGGTGTCTGTTAAGACACACTCTGCCTTAGCAGGGAACACACTGTTTCTAATTGATAAAATGACATCCACAGAGCAGTTCAGGGGGGTGGGAAACATCGGGCACTTTGTTCATATTGGATTCCTGTCCTTCTCTGTTGGATTCCTGGGTCGGCTCCTATTGAGCTGATAACACAATCCTCCCTGGGGGGTGGCTTCATCTCAGCAGAGAGTGATGGGGGCTTTTACATTGTGTGAAAGACGATGTGCAGTGCCCGGTGAGCAAACCAGGCTGAAGAAAGCTGTGAGGAAAAAAAAGGCTTTTTTTCAGGTTCTGCCATTGATTTTCAGGCCACCCAGTTCGGGGCTCCACGGGGCCTAGTTTTTCTCCTTATAACCTGGCATGAACAGTTACCATTTTCAGAGACGTGGAGCCATGACACTTGTGCCTGAGAAAGCAAAAGGCAAAGTAATTCTGAAGTTGCAAAGCAGCCTCATTTTTGCCACCAAAAAAAAAAAAAAAAAAAATGCACATGAACTCCCAAGCAGTTCGATCTAATAAACTTTAAATACTTGCTAACACTGCACCCTTAAAGCCTGGGAGAAGTAACGGAAAGAAATTAAATGCACGCCTTAAACTTTTATGCTTTCACACCCCCCAAGCTCTGATAAACTGCTGAGAACAAGAGCTGCCCAAAGAGTAACAGCTGAGCCAGCAAACCACCCAAGTCACCCAAAAATAGCTTTACTGGTTCTCATAAGGAGACAACAAAGATTTCCAGCTGCACTGTCATGTCAACCCTTGGCATTTCTCTGGAGTGTGGAGTGTTTCTCCCTAAAAAGAAAAATTCTTCTATGCGAAAACACTTAATTGAAACCCCACCATTTACTACCGGATGACATACTCTGTCTAAGGTAGACAATATTGATGAGGACACAAAAAGGAGTGTAGGGACCTCGCAGAGTGACTCATGATAAATATCTGACAGCCACAGTTACATGTTGTAAGTTTTCTTTCTCTAATTTATTTTAATTTTTTATGTACGACTGCTTTGCCCGAATGTCTATTTATGTACCATGTGCATGCTTGGAGCCCATGGAGGCCAAAAGAAAACATCAGGCCCCCAGAACTGGAGTTAAAGGTGGCTTTAAACTGCCATCTGTTAGAACTGCTGGGTTCCAAACCCAGGGCCTCTATAAGATCAACAAGTGCTCTTCACCACTGAGCGATCTTCCCAGCTCCAGAGTTTGTATTTTTTCATTGAGCTGGACCTTTTTCGGGATTCACACATGAATTCAGCAGACACTTTCTGACGTCTTCCCCCTTCTCCTCTTCCCTCATCAGGAAACCACTAATCAACCTGTGCCTCATGGAGTTGCCAGCCTTTGTACATTTCACATAAATGGATCGAATGAATTTATGGTCTTTTGTGTATTACTACTTTCATATGTTTTCAAGGTTTATCATCCTTATAATATGAATACAGTCTACATTATATCTTTTTTAAAAATATTTATTTATTTATTATGTATACAATATTCTGTCTACATGTGTGTCTGCAGGCCAGGAGAGGGCACCAGACCTACCTCATTACAGATGGTTGTGAGCCACCATGTGGTTGCTGGGAATTGAACTCAGGACCTTTGGAAGAGCAGGCAATGCTCTTAACTGCTGAGCCATCTCTCCAGCCCCCTCTACATTATTTCTTATACCTGACTAACACTCAATTATGTGGGTAAACTATATTGTGTTCATTCTTTCTTCACCTACTGGGCATAAAAGGCTCATCTCTATCCTTTGTTTCTTATGGCTCAGGCATCATGAATACTTAAATGGCGGTTTTCCTATGAATATGTGGCATCGAAACTGTGGTTTACAAACCTGAGAGTAGAATGCCTAAATTGTATGGAGATGATGCTTCCTTTTTAAAGAAAGTGCAAAAGAGTACACAAGTACCTGAAACACTTTGCAGTTCACCAACAATGTGTCAGGATTACAGTGAGCCCACATCCTTACCAATGTTTATGGTCATCTGACATTTTTAATATAGGCATCTAAATGAGGATGGAGTTATAATCATTTTTGTTTTCATTTGCATATCATGTGCTCTCTGGCAATTTGTATATTCCATTTAAGGAAGGTTTTAGTGAAAGGTATAATTAAATTCCTGCCCATTTGTTATCTAGACCTATTTGTTTTATTGTAAGAATTCACTACATATCCACAGGAATAGTTCCTCACATGATTTGAAAGTCCATTTCACTTCCTTTTGTTGTTGCTTTTGTTCACACCAGGTTCTTGTTGCTTTATGCAAGGGAAGATTTTGAGATCTTTATCTACAATTTTGTTGACACTGCCTATTTTATTTCAATCTGCTTTTAGAGAGTTACAGCCCTGCTTATTCACATATATGGCATCTGTGGAAGAACTGGGTAATTACTTCCATCTTGCCTACAAAGTCTTATTTGTAGACCATATTCTCCTTGTATCATGGTCCACTTTACATTGAGCACTATAAACTGTATTAAAAACACTAGTTTTAAAATTTAAATTCTATTTTTAAAATTTTATATAGTGTTCCTCAGTTTGGGAGTTATTACCAAATGTGACCTCTTAAAGTGCAAAATAAAGTAAAAATGAGATATTCTGGGGTTGAAGATTAATTATTCAGAAGGAACTATGTCATGAATTAGGAGAGCGTTCATTCGTGGTTTTCAACCTTAGAAATGATTTTAAGTCAACATGGTGAAACTTTTTGATTCATGAAGCAAAATAGTTCATGATGTCCTATGTATTATACAGCATAATACACAACTCTCCATGCCAAAGGGCATTATTTGCAAACAGAGAAAACATTTTAATAGTATTAGTAGTGTTTCTCTTGATCACCATTTCAACACTCTTGGGAGTTAAGCATGCAAACATGAACTATACCTTTAGTTTTGTCGAAAGCATCTTTAGCATAAGTTGGTTCTACATGCCCAGATCATGAATGGGGACCAGTCTCAAGAATAGCAATGATTTTTATAGACCATATAACCCCCAAAGGTGAAATTGAGCATTTTAATAGGAGCTTGGACACACCGTAAAGTAAGATACCATAAAGTTCTTGCATCAGAAACTCTGCCTGTGGTCCCCAAACAGCAGAAAACGTGTATGTCTGGAATCAAATATCGCACACCTTCCCAGTACATGAGATCAAAACCACTAACTCATTTTATTTTCTCTTTTTAATCCTTGTACAACTCGGAGTATGAGGGGAATGTGTACTCTCCTGTGATTGATAAACTCACTTTAGCTGCACTTAGCTCCCAGCCCCTAAGGCATCATAAACATCACTCCAGTCTACAGTGCTTCTAGTCTCTAAAAGCATTACTGATGTCTTTATTCATTATACGACCAAACAGTATTTCAAACAAGAATCAGGGTGGACTGAAATAGCATGTGGATTTATTTAAACTATAAAAGTAAAGAACTTGAGGTTTATATGAGATATTGATGGATTCCTGAAAGTAGATTAATGGTTGTAAAAAAAAATGGTGTGAGTGAGAGAGCAAGAGAGAGACAAGACAGATAGAGAGACCATGAATCTTATGAGCATGGTAGCTGGGGATTTGGTGATTCTAGAAGCAGTGTGACTCTATGTGCAGAATGTTTAAACACTGGTTGGCGCTATTCTGACTGTGCATCTAGAATTCCACCTAGGAGGTTTTGGAACTACGGAGCAGATTCCATGCAGAAAGCTTTGGAGACTGGCACACTGTGCTGGTTGTGAAAGCTTAGAGCCTTGTGTTCTCCCGACCACAAACAAGCCAACCATAACAAATTCAAGAAGATATAAGTCATTTGGAGGCTTTCTAAAACAGCCGTTCTGCCGCAATAAAGGGACTCATTTGATGGCAACATTTAAAAAACTGAGTCCTCTATGGGATTTTTTTTCCCTTCCATGTGTGAATGATGTTTTGATCAGGATTTACAAAGAGAAAAAAAAATGCGGACTTGTGAAGGAAAACCAACAAAGCTTCTTTCACTAAATGACAACAGTAAAGATGAGAACAGATGGCAGCACCAACCTGAGCCTTTGTAGGATCCGTGTTAGCAGTGCATGATGAACAAAAGGGAAAGAAAATTATAGACGCATTAGTTGAACTGCTAGTACAACACAGATTTGAAAAAAAAATAAATAAAATAAAATGTCCTTTCCCCTGGTCATTGAATATCGATGTCTGCACTTGACTTGTGATCTGATTGCTTCTCTCTGAGTCTGTAAGCCAAACACCCATCTAGGTGGAAACCAAATGTGTGAGTTGAAGAAAGACAGCACACAGATCTGAGAGACTTTCTTAAGCTGATTGCTAATATCAGGGGCCCAGGAACTGAAACAAGACTCCAGCTGAACTCAGACGGCTTAACAAGTGCTGTTGTCACCCTGGATGACTCAGCAAAGTGGCATCGGAATCGCTATTTTCGCACGTTTGCACGCCATGCTGACGAGACTGACTTAGAAAAGACCCCACCACACTTTCTCTAACTAGACTTCCCTATTCTTATCGAACTGAACTTGTGAAGGCACATGAGTGAAACTGTAAATACCACCATCTCTAAAACTGGACTGTACGTTTTCTGAGGGCATGTCTGAGGTAGTCTTATTTCTAGCATTATATCTTAATGCTCAACTCATATGTGGTATGTAGCCCATATTTCAAAATTTGTAGAGAGATGAATGAGTTCACGAATATAGTCTCAAGGAAACAAATTCTAAGTACTTTACTATATAATCCAAATCTGAAATACATTTTTATTTTAATTCAGTGTTTGCACTTCTATAAAAATTATTAAAATCTTAATTAACAGGATAGTATTACTCAGGGAGCTAGGCTGGGTAGATACCCATGTATCTGGCATCTTGAAGATTCTAATTACTTTCGAATCCACCCATTATCATTCCAATTTATAAGTAATGGTGGTTTGCAAACAGAGATCACTGCACAACAGACTTAGCAGGTGGCTACATTTACAGAAATATCACCCAAATAATTAATTCTAGAATTATAAATTATATCTCTTAATCAGAAGAAGTATATAATTAGATTTTTATAGAAGTCTAAACAATAAAAATGCTTAATGGTAAGAAGCTTAGAAAAATCCTTGACAGAAATGTCTGCTTTATAATCTACGTAGGTATAATTCATCCAGTCACCAGCAACCAAAGGATGCTGCAGTGTGTTCACACAGTCGCCTGACTGCCTGCCAGTGCCACATCTGTGCAGAGGGCTATGCTCACAGACCATTGCTACCAAATCTTGCCAATGTCTGCCAATGATTGGAATTTAGGCTGTTGGCTATGGAGACTTGGAACCAGGACTAGGTTCACTCCTGCCTTTGTACAGATCTGTGGCACTTTCTTCTCTGTCCAGAACTTGGAGAGAGCAGAGCTCTAGAAGTGGGCCTGTGTGGTGGCCAGAACTCTTTGATTCCGGTCTATTGCATCATTGCTCAAACTCGTTGCTACCTTATTCATTATTGACGCTAAGTGTGAGAAGGGCTATTGCTTTTAAAAACAGTGAGTGATTCCCTTGACCTGTTCAGTTCATTTGAGGTGATAAATAAAAGTAACCAAAACTTATTTTTGGCTTACTATGGCATATGGCCAGAAATCTTTCAAAATCATTAAAATTATAACATACATGAGAATTTGGGTGTACCATAGGAAACCCAGTTGTCTTTGAAATTTTATGTATCATCTTTTCATTCTGCCTTTATACTTACTCCATTCCTAGTTAAAATGTAAATTTCCCGAGCACAGTGAATCCTCTATTGCTGTTGAGCAGAATTCTTTAAGAGTCTCCTGCTGCATTTAGCTCTCTACACGGCCTTTATCTTTCTCCTTAGGTTTCTTTAAACTACTTCTGTCTATTTCCACTGTAAAATACTGCTTCCATGTTAAAATTGATGTGTCAAAATTGTTTAAATTTCTCACTGGGGCAACTCAATCTCCATATATTTAAATATTACTCTCTCTTGAAAGATAACTTCATATTTCACTATTTCTTGCAATAAATTTTCCCAAATCTGTGCCTCCATAGCTCCCAAGACATAGATAAATTGCAGGTTTGGAATTGTGTACACAAGTCTGTCTCCTTAGACAGAGAGTGAGTCAGTTCTGAGACCAGAGTCTGTAGTTCATTTTGTGCCTTCATCCAGGGACACCGACTCTGCTCCCTCAGCTTTCCACTTGGGTTCGTCTTAGCAACTGTCTGGGCTCTCACTCTCTGATGGGCGCTTCAATACCGGCCATCTTTTCCCGGGGCTTACAGCTTCTTGAACTGTCTGGCTACTTGTGCCTCTGGCTCTCTAGCCTGGAGATGGTTTCTGTGGGACTATCCAAGCTAATGAAACAATTCCCTCTTTTATGTTATTGGTTTTATTTGTCTAGAGCCCAGATTCTTAAATATTGGGTTATGATTCTATGTGGGAGACATGTGATTTAATATGGAAGCTACAAAAAAAGAGACAACGGTAAAAAGTTTCTTAATATACACTGAGGAAAACCAGTTTGGAATGAAATGCACTTGGACGCTGAGGTGTTTCTGGTGGCTCTCCCATGTTGCACCATATGATTTCACTTCAGCCTTGGTTCAGAACACAGAACATATGTGCTAGCCTTATGCAAGGTATCATACTGTGTAGCACTGACAAACACTGTCTCGGAATAGAGACTATTGGTTGTTTTGAATTTTAGGGCTCTTAGAGTGCCTGCAAAGTTTTCTGCTCTAATAGAAACACAATGACTTAATTATGGAAACGAAGAGTTTTAATAATTTTCTGCCACCATTCCTTAGCAAAAAACACATTAGGACAACTCTGAGTTGTACTCCACTAGAATATTTATTTTAAAAATTGCTATTTTTGTTGCTGACTTGCATTTCATTAGAAATTGCTAAATGAATTTTGTCTTGGGATTAGAACCGAATTTCCAATCATGTCAGAGTTGGCCTTAAAAAATACCTTTGCCCCATTTGTACTGTGTAGTTATTCAAAACTCAATTCTCAGCACCGATGATTATAAAATCAAAACATAGATCCACCCTGAAAAAAGTTGACGATACCCTATATCTCGTAGTATCAAATACTCAACTAGTATTTAATTCTTCATATATAAAAAGTACAAGCATCTCATCAAATTTGCAACTGGTAGCTTTTATAGTAAAGAAATGTTTCGAGGTGAGTATCTTTATGGTTTATTAACCAGTAATATTTGGATTCTCTGCTCCTTATATATTCATATATACAGGCTCATGTAAAAATTGATAAGGCGAGGGTTATGAGCAGGAACATTTAAGAAGCCCATCTCTGAGACCTACAACTACTCTGTTCCATCTCCAGAGCCTCTGGCTGCAAAATTGTTCCTAGTGCTCTGGGACCATGGCAATTTGTCCCTGCCTGAGAGTTCCTTCCCTCTGTCTCATCATAGGTCACCATACCATATTTCTTCACAGCCTGTACTCTCTTTGCTTAAAGAAGTATTTCTTGAATATTCTGTCTTGCAACCCAAATGAATTTTACTCATATTGTCCTTCATTATCTGCAAACACATCGACACACATGTACACATACACAAACACCTCTGTGTGTGTATTTCTTAGTAAATGGTTTCCTTCGTTAGAATATAAAGTTCATTAAAATTTTGACTGCCTTGCGGAAATCATATCTAGGATATGTTAGATAACTGGTTATTTAATAAACAATTACTTGTTTGTATAGTAATAACCTACTATATCTTAACTAAGGACTATGAGGATTGATAACTACAGAATAAGAAGATATGATGAGAAGATACATTGATCTATATTATATTGCATGGGTCATTACACAGAGAAATAAGGATAGAGGCTTGCAATCTATTTTCATGAAACTGGATTTGTTCATTATGTGAAATGAGATATCATTTATAGCTAATACCAGGGGCAATTGAGGTTCCTCCTGAGCACATATGAACACATCCTGGCCCGAAGGATCAGTAGAGCATACATCTTCTCTGCAGGGCCACAGATAATGAGATTTCAGCCTTGTGTGTGAACAAGAATGAATAGAACCACTGTATATCTGCATCACAAACCTGAAAGTGCTGACTAAGTTAACTAAAATGCTAAAGAGCATGTGAAAATATGTCCTTATAAAAACAACAGAGCAAAAATGGAATGAACATATAATTAAGTAGACCCAATCAGATTATATCTCTGGGAAAATATATAAATTGAATATATCTATTTGTTCTTGTAAAAGTTTTATGATTAAATGAGACATTATGTCATAACTATTTTTGCCATGAGATCTCTTGGAATGGTACATTATATGTTTTTGTATTAAAACTCTCTGGTATGATTTCTAATTTAGAACTTCAGAGATGGGAATGGTATGTTTACTGCTCAGATAAACCTGTGTGTGTGTTTCTATCATTTTAATATGCAGTGCATAAAGCTGCATATTTTAAGTATTTATTTTGTATTTAGTGCATGGATTTATGTGTACATGAAGAATTACATTCATTTTACAGGGCAAAGTCAAAGAAAGCTAACAATGCAGATACAACCCTAAATCCCTTTTTTCTTCCTGGAGTGCCTGCATTGTGAGGCCTCCTTGGGACCAGATGAGGAAGAAGATGCATTGCCCGGGAGGCTCGGCTGTGGTGCTCTGAATGCAGCTTTAGGTTGGTCATAAAGTGCTCTCTCTCGCCCATGTCCAGTGACATGATAGGGATCCTATATGAGACTTGGCTGCAGCCAGCAACATTTAAAATAGGTGCACCACTCTTAGAACTCCGATTCTCATGCATTCTCTTAAACACCCCGTAAATAGGAAAGGAGACATAGAAAGAGCCAGGTTTTGATGGCACAGACATAAGCAATGAAGGAATAAGCCCAGATCACAGGCAGGGAAGAGATGGAAGGATTAGGAAAATAATCAGGGTTTCAAATATTGTGGAAAACCAAAGTTAGGACACAAAAGTATGTTTTCCCCATTATCATTGTGGTATTATGTATTTGTAAATGCTCGTATGTGTAGTGTGTGTGTGTGTGTGTGTGTGTGTGTGTGTGTGTGTGTTATGTACAGGCACAAACAAATGGACATATTTATTATATTTACTTTTCTTTTAGATTTTAGATAAAGGAAAGTAATATTGGAAAGAGAAACATTTAAGGATGTCATTGCTAAATTGTTTCATAAGTCTTTACTGTGTTTCATGCAATAAAAGAAGCAATCTATCAAGCAGGCAAACAAACAATACTGTCAAGAGCAAATGACTTCTTCCTAGAGTGCTTTAATCATATGCATCTTACAGAAATCCCACCCTAGGGAGACTGACAGCACAGGTTCGGCGTCCTAGGCTAGGACCCTGTGAAAACATTTGCAAAGAGTGTGATTTCTTCTTTCTTTACAAAAGAGCTATTTACAGAACTCTTACCATTCATAGCTTTGGAATAGGCAGTGGGCCAGTCAGTGACCAAGTCCTCTGTAAAATCAGAAGATATCAAAGAAACAGGCAAACAATGAAGCAAGAGCAATGACAATAAATATTCAAATTGCTTTGCCAGACCATGCTGTATGTCAGTATGGACATGGGGATATGAGGTGGGATTTCCCTCTGTATACTGTGAATATGTTTTAATACCATTGATTAATAAAGAGGCTGCTTTGGCCTATGGCAGGGCAGTATAAAGCTAGGTGAGAAAACCAAACAGAGATGTAGAGAGACAGAAGGCGGAGTCAAAGAGATGCCATGTAGCTGCTGAAAGAGACAAATGCCAGAACCTTACTGTTGGTAGGTCACAGCCTTGTGGTGATACACAGATTAATGTTAATGGGTTAATTTAAGATGTAAGAGCTAGCTAGGAATATGCCTAAGCTATTGGCCAAACAGAGTTTTTTTTAACTCCCAGATTTTTATTAATAATAGAACAATTTAGGTAAACACTTCACTCTTTTATTACTATGAAATATTCTTCCAGTCTAGGAGTAATTTTTTTCCATATTTTAATTTTTTTCCATTTATTTATTTATTAAAGATTTCTGTCTCTTCCCCACCACTGCCTCCCATTTCCTTCCCCCTCCCCCAACCAAGTCTCCCTCCCTCGTCAGCCCAAAAAGCAATCAGGGTTCCCTGCCCTGTGGGAAGTCCAAGGACCACCCACCTCCATCTAAACAGAGTTTTAATTAGTATAGTGTCTGTGTGATTATTTGGGTCTGGGCCAGGAAACAAAGTGCAGTCTCCGTTTTCAGGGATACACATGTGACTTTGAGATGAAGGATGAGATTGAAGTCACTGGGTTAGATAAGTTGAGACCTAATTAACAACAAGGAGATGAAAGTCTTTCATGGGACTGTAGGGGAGAGCCAGGGTTTGAGGAACGGACCTTGCTCACATTCCATTTCTATAGGAGAAGATTCAGGAAGCATTCTACGGAGAACTGGAACATTCTTTCATAGATGGTCCTACAGGTACATGCTGAATGCTGAGCATATTGCTCTCCCACCCTCTTGTTTGTATTTTTAATTACATATGGTCACACAACATATACATGATATTATATAGTTACATAAAATCTAGGAACCACAAATGAAAGAAAACAGATAATATTTCTCTCTCTGAGTTTGGCTTAATTTGCTTAATATTGTGATCTCCAGCTATATTCATTTTCATGCAAATAATTTTGTTCTTCTTTACAGAAGACAAAAATTCCCTCATGTACATAAGCCACACTTGCCTTGCTCGTTCTTCTGTTGATGACGCCTAGGCTGGTTCCATAATTTAGCCATTGTGACCAGCACTGCAGCAAACATGAATGCAAGGATCTCTGTGATGTGTTGATGTGTAGTCCTGGGGGAAATGCCCAGGGATAGTACAGCTGGGTCATATGATATATTTAGTTCCAGTTCTTATGGATCTTCCACATGATTTTCGTAGATATTGAACTAGCTTGCCTTCCCAATCAGCTGTGTATAAGGGTTACTTGAAGTAGAACATTATTAACAATTTTTAATACCTAAGGAGTAAATCAGGAGTGGTTCTATCTGAAGAAATTAATTTCACAACAGTGAATCAACTACATTTAAAAACAGTTTTAGGATTAAAGATAAAATAAATATATACTCTCCTTTTAAAAACATCATAGATACATTGTCTGGGTCATATATTATAAACTGTCTATTGTATATGCATATAAAAAGATGTTAGATATAGATTTGTAGTAACATATGCACCCACAATTCATGTAAATATTTATATGTATTTTGAGATTTTTTATCTGTATACTCATTCATTATCTTCTTTATAAATATAATTTTAATTATCTAAGTCTAAATATTAATTATTAAAAGAACAATTGAGATCATAAAATTTAAAAACAGAGATAAAACAAGAAAATCAGAAAAAGATAAGAAGGCCAGTTGTGTTCTATACTTGAACTCCGAAGGACACAAACCTGTTTGGCTCTATCCCTTAACCAAGCAACTTAATAGTTTACAGCGAACCATTTAGTTTCTTACATACTCTAATGAGGATGTCTTATCTTGAATATGTTAAGTTTTCCCTAAGGGCTGTGATTCCGAGAAATTAAACCTAAATGTATGTGTTTCATAGGAATTGTACAGCAAATTGTAAAGGTCATAGAAATGGAATAATCTAGAGTCTTTTTTCCCTTTAAGCTAAACGATTTTCCTTTCCAATAATTAGATTATCTCCTGTTTCCTCAACGACAAGGGCTGTATGGGATGGGAGAATTTTTCTTTGAGGGCCCGAAGTGGTAATAGTTTGATGTACTTATAAAAACATTCATTATTGACATTTGATGTGCAGAACTAGCAGAATACATGTATTCATGGTTCTGCTGACACCCCAAGATGCGGACTCAAGATTGTTCTAAGGAAACTACGATTGTTGTTTATTCATTTGTCAAGCGTTCACTACAGTCTTCCTGTGTTCTCTGTATAGCACTAAACAATTCCAAACAATGTAAAACACTGAGGAATTAGACATGAGGCTGTGGCAGAACACACCTGGACATTAGCAGGGGAAAATGGGCACATCAGGGCCTTTGTCTGAACTTCACCTCCAGGCCCTGCAATTAACCACAGGTGTGAAAAATTGTGGGTCACTTAATTACACCTAAAAATATCTAATGCAGGTGGAACTGGTCAGTTGAATCCTCCCAAAGGAACCGTTGGTTAATTGTGCCAGTTATTAGATAATTATAGGTATAATCACATGAATATCCATGTTATTTTATTGCTTAAAATGTCTAATGCTGAAAATAAGATATAAATATAAGTGTTTATAAAAGTTTTTTCCTGTGGTTTCTTATTATTTTAGTTTATTTTTAAAATTCCATTTCACATTTCATCTGCAGTTTCCCCCACCCCTCCTTCCGACCCTCTCACCCCCTGCGTCCTCCTCAGCCCACCCCCCCATGCACTCCTCCCAATGGGTAAGGGCTCCCATGGGAAGTCAAAAAGTCTGGCACATTAAGTTGGGACAGGACCAAGCCCCTCCCCCTGCATTAAGGCTGAGCATGGGGAGTGCTGCTTCCTGATTTTTAAGTGCTGAACAACTAGGTTCTCACACTGACTGTTCCATGCACTGCTTCTGAACTGCCACTATTTACTTCAAAATTACTATATAACGCGGGACCAAGGGAAGCATCTTCATCAGGGTATTGTTGTTAGTTCAATGTTGAGCCTAAATGTCATAACTGACTGTAGAAGGCTTTTGGGCATGGATGAGACTGCCTAGAGTCTCCTGAGTACAATCAAGGTGAACGATGTACATCCAAGCACTGTATTTTATAAGAAATCAGAGCGTGTACCTACAGTGGAGGACACCGAAACTAGAGACTAGAATTCTTAACCTCACAGAACGATCCTGCTTACTGTGATTTTGTCCCATTATCTGGTTATGCAAGCAGTGAGTTTGTAATTTTCATAAAGACATTAATAATGACTGAAAATGGCTTGTATTGCTAGACAATCTATGTCAAATATTGCCTATTCTGATACTTGGCAGCTGATGAAATTTCTGTCTACCATGTGAAATCACATATCAAAATTCAAGGATCAATGATGCCTGCATAATAATTTCAGTAACTCAGCTCTTGCCACATTCCTTGTGGGACCAATTTCAGTCACTTATCATTATTATGGTAATAGGCTACGCTTCTCTGTTCCCGTATGCTTTAATTCGTCCTTTCCTGACTCTATTTGCTATTTCCAGGCCTTCTGGTATACTTCTTAGAGAAGTATCCTGGCTCTTTGTAAATCACTTAGAACATTATAGACTGAAGGTGTCCCCTTTAAAGCCTAGGTGTTGCCTATGTACTGGTTCTGGGAAATGGGACCTCTAGATGATGCGGCTCTGAGGTCTCCTAAATTGTGAGTAAGAGTGGGTTCTTTCTTAAGACACATAGGATGCAACATTTAGTCTCTTGCTCATCTGCCTAGAGCATAGCATTTCCTTTTTTTGGAGAATTCAGCACTTAGTAGATGAGTGAGCCTGCTACATGCTGGATTTTGAAGCCTCACAGACTTTAAGCAATACATTAAAAAATAAATTATCCTATTTGTGACATTTTGTCATAGCAGCACACCATGAACTAAGGTACCCTCCTTATTGTTGGATCTCCCAGTTTTGCCCATAACACCCATCTCTGATAGGTGAACTTTAACCCTGGTAAATAAAATGCAGTGCAGTGACAAAATAGTATCATTCTTCAAGCAAGGCAAGTGTCCAGGCTGTCTTGGAGCTCTCTCTTGACAATATGGTGCTGGCTTATAGCTGGAAAAATATCATCCCACTAACTTTTAGCCCCATGTAAGTCATGCTTCAGTGACGCTGAAGTCATTGACTACAGCACTGAGAAACATAGTGTCCAAGCTGGTCATACAGCCATGTCCAACAGTGTCCTGTCAAGTCTCAATGATTGCTGAACAGATTTCAGCATCTTGGAGCACCGGACAGAAATCTCAAGGTCCAAATCAGGAGCAGAAGGAGAGGGAGCATGAGCAAGGAACTCAGGACCGCGAGGGGTGCACCCACACACTGAGACAATGGGGATGTTCTATTGGGAAGTCACCAAGGCCAGCTGGCCTGGGTCTGGAAAAGCCTGGGATAAAACTGGACTCTCTGAACATAGCGGACAATGAGGACTACTGAGAACTCAAGAACAATGGCAATGGGTTTCTGATCCTACTGCATGCATTGGCTTTGTGGGAGCCTAGGCAGTTTGGATGCTCAACTTGCTAGACCTGGATGGAGGTGGGGGTTCCTTGGACTTCCCACAGGACAGGGAACCCTGATTGCTTTTCGGGCTGAGGAGGGGTGGGGGACCTAATTGGGGGAGGGGAAGGGAAATGGGAGGCGGTGGTGGGGAAGAGACAGAAATCTTTAATAAATAAATAAATTTAAAAAAGAAAAATAATAAAATAAAATTAAAAAAAAGCAAAGTCTGCAAATCTGTGGAATGTCCAAGTCATGGCCAACTTTGTAGGGATGGTGTCGTAACTCAACCAGGTATGTGCAGAGAATATTTAACCATAAGTGTGGTTCGTGCATCATCATTAATAAAATAATCTATGTGTAACATTTTTTGAGATGTCTTGCCCCCCTTCTTCCTGTTTCTAAACACACAACTTACAAAATTAAAGATGTCAGTTTGAACTGAATAAAATCATGATCTTCATCCTTATTTCAACATGGACTCTATGGGGAGGTAATATTTTGCTAATAACCTTTCTGGTATCTATAGAATGTGCTCTAGGAGTTGGCTCTAAGACATTCTAACGTAGACAAAAGTCCCATCTCTTAAATGCTCTTGGATGTCCTCTGCCCAATACTCAGTACATTAGATCCTGCAAAGCTTTGGAGAGACAGGCACATTTTCACAGAGGAAGGGTCTTGAGGAGACTGAGTGCTTTCTTCAGACACGCACAGCTTTGACCCTGACTCTTCCAAAGATAGAACAGAACATGTCATGTTACTGAAGGAATTAGTTAACACCAATATTTAAAGACATCAAGAAACAAATCCTAAAAATCACTTTCCACTTAATGTTTCCGGTACTGCTCAGAGTGTGTTTCTTTTCTCTTTCGAGGCTAACTGGATCATCATCCTTTCATCTCTCAAGTCCCCAGGATGTGGTAGGGATTTACATGCTACCATGTAGTTACATGGTCATGCTACTAACTCATTTGCCTGTGGTCTCCTGGTTCACCTCAACCACAATAGAAAAAACTGTATTATTTAAACCTCCAATTTATGTCTTCTGGTTTTTAAAAATTACATTGCTCTTGAAAAGCTTTAGCTTCCAACTTGAATGTATATTTTCTGGTGTCTCTTGGCCTTTGAAAACAGGTGCACTGCGGAAGTCTTTCTCCTCTTGTATTTCTTAGGGAGAGTCTCTAAGTTTCCTGGGTATTCTATACCTACTGATTTTTGATGCTTTTTCATTATCCTCATCAAGGCTCCACTCTTAATTCACTGTGTTTATGAGGTCTCCATAAAGACCTGTTTATATAGGACCAACATTAGCACCTCAGCACGTACAGGACTCCTGCTTTTAACAAATCAGATTTTAGGTGAAGGAGCTGATTCCTGGCTCCAATGAAAATGCCATTCACGTTGTCTGTTGTGTTCCCAATGCCTGTCCCAGTTATTAGCCTATGGTTTATTCAGTAAGTAAGGGTGAGCACACACGGGTTGCTGATAGTCTAGTGGAGGAGAACAGGAAGGTGACAGTCCTGTAAAGTCATTCTTAAAACGGAAAGTAGACTAGAAAGGAGAAGAGCCCTTTTGTGAACAGTGGGGAGTTCTGGGAGATTTTGTGTAGCCGCCATGACTCATGAGAAATAGTGTCTGTTGAATGAAGATTTCTGTTCAAGTGAAAACAATTGAAGATCTGGAAATGTCTCATCTAAAAAGAACTGTGAGGGCTGTGTGCTCACGGAATGCAGAGAAGATGCGATGAGGCTGGTGTGGATAACAGAAGGGAGGGTCTGGAGAGTGGCGGATGGCTAATGTTTGTTTTCAGGGTCCCCCAGCAGCGTGTTTCTCCTTCATGCTAGCATGTTTGGACATCAGCCTGTGGTTCAGAAGCTTCTCATACTGGAGATTTGTACAACGGACAACTCTAGAGATCCCAATACAAGTGTTCCTCAGCTAAATTAGGGAGAAAGCTTATCAGTATGCTGTGGGAAGCTCAAGGAGACTATTTCACAGGCTGTGTGGGGGCAGACTTGCTGGAGAGTGCTTACCCAGTTTGGGATGGAGACGTTGCTAATGGGAATATCACACTCAAAGAAGATGATGGCCAGCTTGTAATTCTCCATATTTGCTCCTAACCTTACACAATACAGCACTGCACCTAAACAGGTCTGTAAAAGATAAAAGGCATGGGGATATGTGCTCTAGAAACAAAATCTTTTCTCTTAACATAACTTCCTGCATCACACGTCTCATAAAAACCTCTCAGGTAGTTCATTGCCCTTTCTGTTTAGCAGACAAGGGAAGAGCTTACAGAGGTGAAATGGCATTCAGCATTACACACGCATATGTAAGAGTGTAGGATAAAGTTGAGGTCTCTGACTTTTTGTCCTTCACCAAGCTACTCTGCAAATAGCTGTGATGTAACTCCAAAGGAGGGGCGGGGCAGGCAGGCAAGAGAGGCAATGTAACATGCAGCAATTTGTTCCCAACAAAGCTGGAATTTGATTTTATCGAAGTTAAAAGTGTGGGTAAGCTAACTAACGTGTGTCTAGACTGCTCTTGTCCATGGAAACAGAAGCCTAAGAGGTTTAAACAAAATCAGTACTTATTGACTCTCAGGGCTGAAAGTTCCACGACAGACTTTAGAAGTCAATCGCTAAGGGAACCATAAAATCACTCCATTCCACTGGCGCTGGTAAGATGGTTTCATCCTGCAAAGCTCAGACCTGAAGGTCAGGGAACTTGCCTTTCCCCAAGCAAGCCCTGCTCCCTGCTATTCTAATTGGTTAGGGGTCCATCTCAGAGTCAACGCCTATATCCAGTCACCTCAATGCTCTGATGGACATTGGGCGGTGCAGTGTTTGCTCTGAACTTAGTCCAAGGTCAGCACCACTCAACTGCACTAGACTACACGCAGTAGGTGAGTAAGATTTTGTTGATAGGATTAAAAAGGGATGTTTCCACATGGAGGGAGCCACACTGACAAACACCCACAATGTTCAGTTAAAATGGAGCAGAATAACTCACTTTGGTTGTTTATGACTGTGACAGTTAAACTCACTGATAAATTAGATGATGTTTTACTAAATTTCTTCATTTCTTTAAGGTATACCATCACAAAATGATAATTATTTTAGGAAGAAATTTTCTTTTTGATGGTTTCGAAGCAGACACAAGTAAAAACATACTAATTCCCACAAGAATGGTTTTCAGACATGAACGTAATCCATACAAATAAAGTTATGCCGTGAACAACTGATGGAATTCTGTCTTTTGTTTTCAAAATAACCCAGTATTCAATCAAATTCAAGCCTGTTTTTGAACTTTAAACTAATTTGTTTGTACATATAGCCACAGTCATTCTTCAGCCCAAACACACGGCTTCCTCTAATCCTTTGATCAATATTTCCTTCTAGCTATTAATTTCTTATTTCTCCCAAGAACATTCATTTCTCCAGGAAAAGTGGCAGCATTTCCTGTATCACCTCTTAGGTGGTTTACTACGAAAAGGATTAGCTTTCAAGTTTCACCTACAAAATGCTCTCAAATGTTACTGTTTAGTGGTATTTTATTTTATTTTATTTTATTGTGTCTTCTTGAATGTAGATGTTTTTAATCTCATTATATTAATAAAATAAATTAACTATGCTATTAAAGATCCCTGTTTCCTCTGCTAATAACTGAAAGCTCACCCAAGTTACAGTCACGGGTTCACCTTCTTAGTTCCTATCAGCGTCTCCAAATACCAATGAGTGGACACTGCTGTAACTGGATATTACCTTTCTCAGAAAGTGGGTCATGTATACTGCCTCCCTCAATGAATTAGTAAAGAGCAGAATATACTCTGTTTAAACTCACGAGTCAGAGGGGGCTGGTAGAGCACATGGTTCCCTTCCCATCATTGTGTAAGCAGAAAGTGTAGGGAACCCAGGAGACAGAGAAACTGGCTGAGAAACTGATAGGTGGGAGGGGCTGTTCAGATGAAATGTCTCCAGGTGAAGAGTCATTTTAGGTAAACAAAGAGAAGAGGCCCTTGTAGACTAGGTAGGGAAAGGCCAACTGGCATACCAGCTATGGCAGGGACGTGGAGAAGCCAGTTTTTTTTGATTCACTGTTGATATAGGACTATATTTAGAGCTAGGAAAGTGAGAGCAATTTGGTTACACAGTCACTTACTTATCTAGCTCCCTCTGACTCATTAAATACTTAGAAATACATGATTTTACCAGTAGCTCTTTACTCTCTAGGCTTATCCCCATTAGTTACTACACTTTGTCTATATTATTTCCACTTCTAGGCATGACATTTTATAAAATATTGGTATTGATGATATTTATACAAATTAAATCACATCCTTATGTTTGCAAAATGTGGCCCACATCTATCAACACAACGATGCAAAACACTCTTTAAACTGCATAATGACAGCACGTTCTAAAATGTATCCCTGAGTGCTAGTTAGGAATTCCAAGTGAAGAGAGAAAAATTATACACAGCTAGGAAATGGATACATAAAAATAAAAAAACCTAGTTCTTGGGAAGGGGCTTACCTAATCAAATACATGCCACAAAGACGTGCTAATGAACTGTCTCTCAAAGCGCAAAGACTTTTGTAAGTCCCAGGACCTGGCAACTCCCACATCAGCTACTCTCTGTAGCACTGGCTCTCCCTTTGAATGTTAAGAGTGTCAGTAAACTGGGATGTTTGATGTCAGGGCAGGTGCTGAAAGAATGCATGACGTTTGCCTTCTGTGTTCTCTGGAGGGAGCCATGCTCTGATGTTTTGCTCCCCGAGTACATGGCTCATGGGAACACAATAGGCATGGGTGATCCTAGTATTTTTGGTGTTTTTGGTTTTCTAACCAAATATCAAATATTTATTTTATACCTAGAGCCAAGGCAGGTTCCATGTCTGTGGGAAAAAATATAGAGAAAAATGACACCTAACTAAAATACTGTAAACCATGAAGCATGGGCACTTATTGTCACTGAGGTAGAGAGGACACATATGAAAAATAAAAACAAAAAGAAGAAGATGCCATCTACCACCCAAGTGACTGCAGGTTCTAGACTGTGACAATCCCTCAAACAGTAACTATCTGGCTGGTATCCATCAATCAGAAAGTCCCTAGACAGATGAGACAGATTCTTCCACATTCATGGAATATCACTTCTAATGGGAAGGGTAGCGTCATGTAAGAACAACTTCAGCCTGGAAGGTTCACTTCAGCTCCACTGCACATTATTTTCCTGACCTTATGAACACACACACACACACACACACACACACACACGCTTATAATTTAATATTTTATAGGATGAATATAATGGTCATATTGCAACATCTCATATATACTACACACACACACTTATGAACACACACACACACACACACACACACACACACGCTTATAATTTAATATTTTATATTATTTATAACCAAACTATATAAATATACATAGATAAGTATGTTTGTGTGTAAATTATTTTTGCTGCATACTCAACACTTGAAAGGCAGATTCTAGACAACTTAAATGTTGGTATCATTTCTCAGAAAATGTTTAAAATGGGACACATAAATCTATAAAAATACTTTGATGGACATAAATAAAGATGCAGCCATCATGATGAGAACTGCAGTTAGTTCATACCAATTGTGTGGGGAAGTGACGAGGCAGCTTGTGCTTCAAAGCAGCTTTCATTCCAAATAGAGGTGAATACAAAAGAAGGAAGCCATGAGTAATGAGCTCTAACAAATGGGCCTCAAGCTTGGCTAGGCAAGCAGTGGTTGCCAGTGGCCTACAGTGCAGGGGTGAGGCTATAGCTCATACAAACAGCTTCTTCACGAGCTGGGAACAGCAGACACTCCACAAGCCATTTGGGGACATTCCAAGGGCTTCCTGAGTTTCTGGTTTGAACCTCAAGGCGCTCCTTTAAAATGAAATTTTGGTGCCAAATCTTTTGACATTTTGATAGGATACAAAAACTCACAGCATCAGACGCTCCACGACTGCCAATTCTCAAGGTTCAGTGTAGAAAATACACAGGCACTTCCACTTACAGACGATAAACAGAGTTGGCTGAAACCCAGGATTAATTAGCAGAGTACTTCAATGGAGAAAACCATTAGAGAGGAACTTCACACACAAAGAAATCCCTTCTATGTACCTTTTAAACTATGAGTCGTGTTGAGAATCCATTTGTTCAGAATATACCACAGCAGTGGTTTTAATCAATAGTTTCACATCTAGAGTTATATAAGAATTATTTTAAAATGATGATGCCTGAATTCCCTCCATAGTTGTAGTTTTCTTTCATTATTATTTTATGCAAATAAGTATTTTTCCTGCATGTATGTCTGTGCACCCTTTGTGTGCCTGGCGTCTGCAGAGACCAGAAGAGGGCAGCAAATCCCCAGGAATTAGAGATACAAATGGTTGAAAGCCACCATGTTGATCCTGGGAACAGAGCTTGGTTCCTCTGGAAAAACAGCTAGTACTCTTAACCTCTGACCTATCCCTCCCACTCCACCACCGATATTTTTATTTTTTTTAAAAAAGCTGTTCCTTAGAGATCTAAATGAGAAGAGCAAGGTCTTAGGCTGCCTGAAGCAGCACAATGGAGTCTAGCAATGCTTTCTCCAGAGACCATTTTGATGGTTTTGGTTAAGCTGGACACAGATCTACTGGAATAATCTTGGTACAATGACCATGGAAGGGAACAGATAATGAGTCCAATAGGAGGTGGGAAGGAGAGTGGCTGTTGAACAGGCAGGGATTAGTTGGCAGGTGACTGTGGCTGCCACACACTATTGTAATCATCTTAAGTCACTCCTGGAAATGTGGAGTGAGGGAGAAAATTTGCCAGCAAAGTTGAAGATTACATTAGAGCCTGCAGAATCAATTACTCCATCACCCTTCTCCTTTCACAAGAATACACAGATATAGCTGGAAATCTCTCAAAAAACTGTGGCACAAGGTTAAACTATTTTTAACTTCTTCTTACACATAAAAAATTATGACTTAAGACACAGTGGGAAATCCCAAATGTGAGATGAAACTGAAACTTTTGTCCTTGAAGAGTTGAAGCTCTAATTGAGACACATCTTAGCCAAGTGACAAATGGCTAAAGATTGTATTAACAACTAAAATTGGTGTGGCAAAGTGACACTTATTAAGCAATGGTAGGAGAGGTTATTGAGAAAATAACTTCCACTTACAATAAGGATGATGAATATGTGCAATCCATATAGCCACTGCAAATCTGAAATAGGGTTTATACCATGGCATTATTTTTGAGAAATGTGTGTCACTCTGCAGAATACGTGGGTTATAGTAAGGGAGCCAACAGTAATTCTTGAGCACATTTATTCAAAATATATGTTTGATTAATAACCAGAATGGGGACAGTACTTCCCTGTGTACCAGGGATCTTTTAAAACAAATGAAGTGTAATCTTTGCATTCAGGTAGGTAACTAGTTGGAGTGTAATCACCCAGCACAAATGATGATCATTGGCTATGTTCTAAATGAAAAAGTGATCCATCGAATTCCTTAGTGCTGTTGTCTGCCTGGAGACTACTGACTACTCATCAAAACCTGCTTTGCTCTGATCTAAGTAGCAGGGGGTCTGTTACAAACTTTTGTCTCCATGAAGATGGATTTATCAGTGTCAATGAAATAATTAGAAGTATGACGTTCTTCTAATTATTAAGTATGAGCAGGAACAACAGGTGTCCTACTACAATGGAATTCCATGGTGACCTTAATTCATACATTCTTCCCCATCCCAAAGAAAGGGCAAATGAAAAAATGGCAGAAATAAAAATAAAAATTGAAAAAAGAGTTCACAATGAATTGTTTCTCTTTTCTCATCATTAGTTTATTCAACAAACATTTCTCAAGACCTGCTTTGTGACAAGGAATGGATTAAATATTGAGAATAAAGATGTGTATACAGACAGTCTATATTCCTTGGGATTTCTGGGTTCTAATCAGACACTGGGTTGCTAATGCTAAAGAGGAACAAACAGAGATATAAGAATTAGGCTTATCTCTTTTGTGTCTGGATGCTGTGTGTATTATCTTAGAGAACACACGCAGTCCTACAAGGAACTTGCACGACTCTGAAAACCATATACTGATAAGGATCTCAGGCTCATCCTGTAACTCCTGTGGGTGCTATGGTTTATCACAGCAACAGGAATTTATCTGAGTTGCTCCAAACCTCCAAAACTGACAACACAGGCAACGCAGTCCTCAGGCTGAGTTCAGAAAAAAGCAAAACACCATCTCCATTTAGAAGACTTTTTTTGTAATAAAGTGTAAAATTGGTGCTGTGTGATGGAAGACAAGACTGTTGCATATAAACAGTGAGTCCATTCAGCATTCCAGGGCAGGTGCCTGGAAAACCTGTCTGGTTGTGTGGATATTTCATGACTGGATGTCGGGCCCTTTGAAGTGCAGTCCCATGACCCACTACTACCAAATACTTCTGCATTGTGAAGAGCCAGGTTGCCAAATCAGTCTCCATAGCTGGACAAATGCCAGCAACCCACTCCTGTCCTTGATTGGACAGAGTGGTCTTCTTGCAAGGTGGACCCTTCTTCTCTTCTAGCCATATTGTAATAATAGAAAGCAAACAGGATTTGGAAACTAACAACTGTATCCCCATTCTCACTACACCTCTACACTAAGAACGTGGTTAATGGAGGAGGAGAGAAGTTCAAACCGAGAACAAAGCAAAGAACAAGAAAGTGTTTTCCCTGACTTCCTTGTCCCCAAAGACTAGGTTCTGTATGTTGTACAGACTGTAGTGATTGAAAAATTTTTCTTCCCATACAGCACAAAATCGTTGATGACAATCATGGTTGACTGGTGTGGTTACCTTCCCTTGCCCAAGTGCTCCCGTAAAGCAAGAACTATACAAATATCTTTTGCTTGTTTGCTCTTATAAAAAGCATGTTATTCCATGGAGAATGGTCAAATTTATATTTGCCTCAATAGCAACATTACCCTTTTGCCAGCAATATTGTCAAGCATTAGAGACAACCCTGACATAACATGCATCAGATGATTGAATAGAAATGGTGGATGGATTTACATGTTAGGGATTCCATTGTTGTGATAAACATCATTATCACTTTAATGAAACAATAATAAAGCCAGACAAAACATTCGAAGAATTAACTCACCTGTACTTTATACATTTTCTCCAATGGAAAAGAGCAGCCCACACTTTCTTAGTATTATTAATTTGACCCAGACAATCAACAGGGTTGCTGTGTGTCTAATTTGGGCCTTATGATTGCAGAAGGTACTGTGGGAATTCCTTCAGCCAATAGCCTTTAAGATACCAGCTCACTGGAGGGGCATGGTCTCATGTACTATAAATGCAGACAAAAGGTATGGTAGGGGGCCTCTTGGCTGCTGGATTGGATTCCAGTTCCCAGTGGATGCAGAGGACCATGGATGGCTACTCTTTCCATGAGTTTATCTCCAAATAAATAAACCTTTGTTGTACGCTATTCTGGGCTATTGTGTAACTCTTTTCTACATCAAAAATTGCCACCCAATGTCTATGACATTCCTGGGCCCTGCCCAGACTCTGATGGCCTCCTCACACCCATGCGTCTGACCTGCTCCTCATAGATGAACTACCCTTCTGGGCAGCTGTGCAAGGTTTGGCTTGGTTGGCCTTCCATGGCGACTTTGCAATTTCCCGCCTGCCCGCAACCACATGGCTTGGTCCTGCTGACTAAGCAGCTGAGTTACTGCTGCCTGTGGATTCCTGTCATAACTCCTCTGCAGTTCAGATCCATGATTGCCTGGTCCAAGCTCTATCTAGCAACCTCATGGTTTACAATTGCCTGCAAGCTCTGGGATCCTTGATATTCTACCCAACTCAAACCTCCTCTGTATGTGGAGGTGCTACTCTTAAATGATTAACTAAATTTGTTAGTAATTCTATGTCTAAGGTAATTCAGGTACTGATATAGGAACTGCCTTACTGCTATGATTGCAACACATGATGGCCAATCAAGATTATTATATCTACAACAATCTTCTGAAAATTAAAAACAAGGTAAGTTAATTTGATTAATAAATAAATTTGAAAATTGTAACCAAACCCAAAATATTTTCATACACTATCACCAACCAGAAATTTAACAATCTTTTTGTTTCTACTATAGATGGAATTCTGAAAGAGCTATATGACATATCTTGTACATATATTTTTGTGGCAATGGTGGCTATTAGCTTTGTTCTTCATATTATATTATTAAATAAACAGTTTGATAACAGAGTCAAAAATAAAAAACTTTAGGAAGTATATAGTCTTTAGATGAAAGGATTCATACTATTGAAAAAATAATCTTAATTTGACAGGCAAATTAAATTCATGTCAATGAGTTTTGAAGCCTTACAGAAGGGTACTGAGAGATTATCTGAAAGGATTCATGCTGTTGAAATTGACAATCAAAATTTATGGTAAAATAGTAGCTAAAACATCCCTCCAGAAAGGCACTCTACACACCATCCAAATAATATCTAATGATGAGAAGATATTATTAATGAAAAAAATTAAAACCTTGAAACAACATGTACAGAATGAGAACCAGACATTATTTGATTTGATGAAATAATTAGAACTATTCATGTGTCAAAAGATTCAGGCTTTACAAAAGGCAGTGATAAAAAGATTTGAATTGATTGAGGAACTTGTCAGAACTGATGAATAAGGAGAGGAGGTACAGCAAAGGATTTAGCATCACCAGTAAATCTCAGAGTCAGAAATGATTTACTAAGAATTTTAACTACTTATCCTGTTATTACCTCTGAAAAGCCTGCAAATACCCAATACTCAAATACAGAATGTAAATGAAAACCTATAGTTATGAAAGCTCTAAAAGATATTATGCGAACAGTTGTATCTTATGGCATGCATTCACCATTCATTAAGGAATCGGTTAAGACATGGGCTTCAAACAACTCTACATTTCTGGCTTCACTTAATCTCAGCAGTGTTAGAAGATGAGCCACAGTTACAGTGAAAATACTATTAGAGAGAAGAACCTAAAGTCCTGTAACACCAAGGTAGAGTCAAAGGATTTGAGGTTTCCCAAGATCAAATTCTTGGTGAGGGCCATTATGCTGATCCACAGAGTCAAGCTATTTACAATGAACACATCTTCTCCCTATGCCATACAGCAGCCTTGAGGGCTTGGAACAGGATTCGGGAACTAAGGAGAAGAATTGAAAAATATACTAAGATCATCCAAGGCCCAAGAGAATCCTTTAGTGATTTTGTACAATGATTAACTAAAGCTGTACAAATAGGGGTAACAGATTCAGAAACTAGACAAGTACTTATTTTCCAAAGGTATGAATAGACATCAAAATACCAAATGTCTTAATTATTGTAGAATAGGTCATCTGAGAAGGGACTATAGACAAGGCATTCCTAGAAATAATGTTTCCTCTGGAAATGACAAAAATAGAAAGTCTCAATCTCCTAGATTATGTAGAAGATGCAGCAAAGGCCGACATTGGACCAATGAATATAGATCAATAAGAGACAAACAAGGCAATCTGGTACCATCGAGAAAAAAAAGCCCTTATGATTCTGTTCAAAAGTTAGGATTATTTCTCATGGTACTAAGGAATTTAAAGGACCTCTAGGTGTAGTTGCTGATTCGCAATATGCAGAAATAACTGTTTCACATATTGAAACTGCTGAATTTATAGTAGATGATACAGAATTGACTTTATTATTTATTCAGGTTTAAATTTAATCAGGAAGAGGCTTTGTTTTATAAACATAATACACATCTGATCCCATATGGGTCTGCCAGGTCTTCTAGTTCAAAGTAATGCATAAATTGATTGATTATTGATTTGAAATGTTTTGAAGGCCTCAGAATTTCATTAAAAACATCATGCCAATAGTAAAGGTTAAGAACGTACTTTCCTATTACATGGCAACAGGCTAAGGAGGTTATAAGGAGAAGTCCTACTTGTTCTTTATCTAACCAAATATGAGTACCTACAGAAAGTAACCCAAAGGGTACTCAAAGAAATAAAATCTGGCAGATGGATGTGTTCAACTTTATAGAATTTGAAAAATTAAAATATGTACACCACACCATTGACACCTATTCAGGTTTTCAATAGGCAACTGCTTTGAATTCAGAAAAGGCTGATTTGGTACAAATGTACTAGAAGTTTTGACCATCATGGGAATACCTGTACAAATAAAGACAGACAATGATCCAGCATATGTTTCTAAGAAAATAAAACAGGTTATTTTTAGCTTATTATAATATAAAACTTATTATAGGTATATATACCAAACAATCCTAAGTCAGGCAGTTATAGAAAGGTCAAATAGAACTATAAATGATCTGTTAAACAAAGAAAGGGATAAAATATTCCCAGAAATACATTGCACAATGCTCTATCAACCTTGGATTATCTTAATGCTAATGAGAAAGGAACAATGGCAGCAGAGAGAGAAATTGGATAATAGAAAAAAATACTTCTGAATTAAATCAGCCAATGTATTTCAAGGACGTGTTGACCCCAGAATGGAAACTGGGAGATGTGCTACTTTGGGGAATGGCCTTCTCTCTTGTTTCCACATGAGAAGAAAAGCTATGGATACCACCAAAATTAATAAAGATTTGATTTAAAAAGGAGAAACTTCTTGATAAAGATAAATGACAGCTCATCCACAGAGGTGACCATCATACAGGTTGTAAGGAACTCTCATAAGTGTTAGGGCAGTTTTATGTTCTTGCCTTTGGAGGAAAATACCCATCTTTAAAGTTAAGATATCTTAGATATCTTGATGCTTAAAGAAGAAAAGACAACTATCCAGAAAAAAAAAACCACTGAGCAAAGAGAAATCTGACTTATGATATCCATATCCCTTCAGGGTAAGATCTTATGGACATACTTATAATAGTAGTCACCATTTATTAAAATTAAAACTGGCTTTGGAGTTGGACAGTGGTTATTTTTCTCTAAATCCAAGCATGTTGTTAAAAGAAAAACTCAGAGTTTCTGTCTCATGTCAGGAGCCACCTACTATGGGACAGAAGGAAGATAAAATGTAGAGATTATTATCAAAAGTCTACTTTCAAAAAATTTTACTTCTCCCCATACCTATTATTGTCTCTATGGCACTTTTCATTGAATATATGCCTATATAAATAAGATTTAAGTTTCACAATAAATAATAAATTTTTCTGCAGTAATCTTTGAAGTTTCCATGAAGAAGATGGGGCCACACAACAATGAGTCCACTTGGTTGATATGTTAGAATCATTTTAAGATCAGTTTGGGGTTACAAACTGCTCAAGATAATTCCAACTTGGCTAGCTGAGATGGTGTACTTACAATATTCTGGACAGAACTTCAAATAAGAAATTCAGAAAAATGCTACCAACTACTCAGAGACTATCTGCAATTACACCAGACAGTAATCTTGAAACTTAACTATCAATTTAGTTTTTATAGGATCACAGAGAAATAATATTACCCCATGAAAGCTGGAAGTAATTTTAGAAAATGATGTCCCCTTTCCAAGCAATGTTTGTCCTCAGATCTTGGGATATTATTAGGGGTTGGTTAAAATTGATATAGGGTTGGGGATGGAAATGAAGTAGGCTCAGGGATCTCTCTTGAAAAAAAGGAGAATGGTTGGGGTTGGATAATAGTAGATCAGCATGAGCCAATAATAGAGAGTAAGTAATAGTGAGATTACTTGTGAGCTTTTATACACAATTTACATTGGTATAGATTCTTATATATTGAAACAAATTTAAATTATATTTGTTATAATGAATATGCTTCTATTTCTGTTTACAGTATTTGTGCACTTACGCAAAATTATTTTGTCATGTTGAATACATGCATGTTTTTCCTCCTCTACTTAAGATATTTTGTATATTGATGCAGTTTGAGGACATATTTAGCATGTTGCACTATACATTTCTTCCTCTGATCAAGATACTTATATATTGTTTACATTTTGAGGTCAATTATCCTCATTTGCTGCACATTTGTTTAAAGATTGTTTATTTTTTTAATATGAAGTTTCTTTAAGTTATATAAGTATTAAGAATTACAGGTTAATAGTCATCCATGTTTGTCATACTTATAGTTAAACTAATCAGATTCTTTAGATGCCTAGAAATGTATTTTGCATAGATAAGTAATCGTCAAACACTTCAAAGAACTATGGAATATGATATTTAAATAATTTAGAATTATGTTGATGTGAGACATGATTGATCCTGGAAGCACTGATCTATTCCTAAGAGAATGTTGGGCACCAAAGACACTCCACTTGGAGCTTGTTTTCTTCTTGGCAAAACTGGTCTTTGGGTAAAGAACTGCCACACCATGACCACTGACAAAATGTTCAGTGTCCAGAAGGGACAAGCAGGATACAAGCAAAAAGACTGCCAAACCTTGCCAAGACAGGATAAGATAATTTTTCAAATTTTTCTGCCTCTGAAAATGGTCTGTCATATACTCTAGACCTTAGCCAAAGTTGGTTGCCCCAATGTTGCAAATGAGATTTTGGGTGATTGCCCAGGTGGCCAGTTGTCTGTATCATTTTTTACATCTTTTGGAAGTTGTTTGATTGCACTTCCTGTTTATTCAAGTAATATTCTTCCCCTTCTCAGGTCTTTAATGGGGTTGAAGACTAGATAGTCATAGTTACTTTTTTCTCATGACTTAGTCAAGCCATTTTTAATATAAGACTTAGACTTCTTAGGATAGGATAACATTAAAACATTTAGTATAAGTTTCTTTTTTGATGCTGTTCTTGCTGGTTGTAATTTTAATTTTTATATATGTTTTTGCCTCTTCTTTTCCCTCAATATTACTTGATATTTATTCTTATTGTATATAGTTTTGTATTAGATTTAGAACTCTCTTATTTAGACAAAAGAAAGAGGTGCTGTGAGAAGTCCTTCAGCCAATAGCTTTTAAGGTGACAGCCCATTTTGGATGTTGTCTTATGTACTATAAATGCAGACAAAAAAGCATGTGTGGGCCTCTTGGCTGCTGGATTTGCTTTCAGTTCCCAGTGTATATAGAGAATTTTGGATCACTACTCTTTCTATGAGTTTATCCCCAAATAAATAAAATGTTTTATTATCCATTCTGGGCTATTGTGTAACTCTTTTGTACATCAACAAAAGGGTTAGAGTTCAGGACTATTATTGCAGGGAGGAATCAGGGAGGCAGACATGGTGCTGGACCAGTAGATAACATTAGATTTAGATGTTGATCCATAAGTAGATGGCAGAGGGAGAGAGGGAAGGAGAGAGAGAGAGAGAGATAGAGAGAGGGAGAGAGAGAGAGAGAGAGAGAGAGGGAGAGAGAGAGAGAGAGAGAGAGAGAGAGAGAGAGAGAGAGAGAGAGAGAGAGAGCTAACTAACTGGAAATGACAAGGGCATTTGAAACCTTAAAACCCACTCCAGTGACACATTTCTTCCAACAAGGATGTATCTGCTAATACTTCTGAAACAGTTTTACCTACTGAGGACCAACAATTCAAAGATATGAACCAATGGGGGACATTCTCATTAAGAGACCATCACAGTCTCTAACTCCCAGTCTAGGGATCTTTACACAATTAATTACTAAATTATAGAAAATGCTTTCAGGTAGAAAGGGCACTGGGCAATATCAGAAAATGAAAAGTTTCTGTCTTTCAGAATCTCACTAAGGTCCGGTCACAAGGTAGAAAAGACCTTAGACTGTATCTTCATTTGCTTAGCTGTCTTCTAATGCCAGAAAGAAAAGAGAATTGGTATTCAGATATCCTGTACACTTTTGCAAAGATTCCCTCATTCTCTGAAACATGTTTCTTTTTTGAGCTTTTATGCATGAGTCAAATTTTATTCTTGTATTTTAAGCATTCATTAGCCAAGTCTAAGGATTTGAATAAAAATGTATAAGGTTTTCTAAAAGTATAAAAACAGGAGCATTAATGACCACTTTATGGCGGATACTTTATTCCTTGTGTCCTCTCAGTGTGCTGGATGCTAACCTCTTATCGAGTCTCAGACCAGGGCATGTCCTTTCTAACAATTTGAAAGCTCTAAGTGCTAGAGCCGAGGCGTGTAATCAATCTATCATGTGCAGGCTCCCTTGTGAGCAGATTTCTGACCACGTTCAACCAATTAGAAGCCACATGAAAGGATGGAAATCAGCAAGGAGCTCCTCATTCTTTTTGGCAAACTCTCCTGCCATGGCAGCAGTAGCAGGAGCTCGTGCTCTGATCATTATGCATATTAAAATTCCATCCAGGGAAAAGACAATGACTTCCACTTATCCCAGCTGCCAGAGCACCAGTGATACTGACCAAAACTCTTCTATCCAAGCAACTGCTTCTAAGGTAGTAGCCTTGAGGTGGTACCATTTTCCTGGTCTCTGGAGATAGTCTCTTACCTTTCTTTTCTAGTTTTCCCAGAACCTTATTAAACCTTCCTGAAAAAATATCTTTTGATTATACTCTGACTGGTGTTGAATAGACAGTGTGTGATAAATATGCTTAATTCTCACCATGAAACTTCTGTAGGCAGACCTGTTATTTTTGCCTTACAGAGGAGGAAAACAAGTCTTAACATAGTTACGCTATCTGACTGAAGCATCTGATGAATCAATAGAAGGACTAGAATCAGAATTGTAGCTGAATGAGCTAGACACACACCCTTCTTCCCTGATGTTAAGAACCTCTTAAGTGCGTTAGAAAAACATTAATGTAATATATTCCAATTTTAAAAGTGCACATAGCAAATAAATAAAATTCATAAGGATATAAGAAACCGGCATTACCGTATAGGTTTCCAGGTGAATGAGACACCACCTGATCATTGTTCATGGCCTTTGATTAATGTGGTATTCATTACAGTATATATCACATAGATGGTCACAGGAACAGAAACTGCAAGGTCAGGTCCGAGCCATTCATCACATTTTAGCTGATGTCTCATGGAAAAAATGCTATCAATACTAAAAAACGAATATGCCATAACAGAAAGGGTGAGGGGCAGAGCAATGTGGTGAGGGGCAGATACAGACATTAGCTGTGCTGCTACTTAGAGATATTAAAATCACATTCTCCTAATGTGACGTCACCGTACATATACCCTTCAGGTCTCCAGTCACCATTTCTCTCCCAGTACTGAGTCAGTTTCTAGAGACTCCCAGCTTGCACCATTGGTTCTTCTCCTACCTCTGGTGGTTGCCTGGGAGAGGTCGGATCAAGTTTCCGGTCCAAAAGCAGCTTTCACCATTTTTGCCCTGCATTTGCCTGCCTGTAAAATAAACCATTCTCAACAAAACACTCACATATTTGAATTATGCTATTTTGGGACAGTTCTATACTAGATGACTTATGTCAATTTAGTATGTGACTGTATATTTTGTACACCACGGGCAGATTAGAATCTTGAAGGCACATAGTCCAGAGTACTCATCTCTCAGTTCTCCTGCCATCAATCATTATAGGATTTTATCTTTGCTTTTATACTCCATTGGTCAAGCCTGGGTTTTTATGTGATATGCAAACCTAGGTTCTCTAATCCTCCAATTAAAGCATCAACCTTATAACAAGGCTGTCAACTTCAAATGATTCGCTTTATGATGAGTTTTCAGATGTGTTGGAGTGAAAAGCGCTCTCCTCTCAACTCAAATCAAGCATATTGAATCTCAACACAATCCACCACTTATTAATATTCTGGTTCACTTATAAATATGAGGGATTAATTAAAGACATAAACAGCAGTGTAAAAAATATGACAAGAAAACCCTGATGGCTTAAAATTGGAGGGTTTTTCTTTTTTTAATGAGATGGGACTTCAGGAAAGAGTGGGAAGTGTCAGAGGTCTACACAGCCTTCAGAGCTTTGCAGCAGTACTGTTTGGACATTTTCTTTCTCATAATTCAGCCAGTCTCAGAAGATACATGATAATCCTTGAGGCTCTACACACTACCTTTGGCCTATGGTTTCCGTGGTGTGAAATTGGAGGATGTGTAAGATCATGACTGACACCTGCTGAATGAACCTGGATGCTGAATTTGTCATTAGGTAAAGCGATGGACCCTGGGCACGACTTTCACCTTGTCTCTGTTCAGTTTGTTCTTTAGGAGAATGAGCATAATGGTAATGTTGCCTTACTTTTATCCATGAAAGGGGTTAGCATGGCACTTTCGTGAGTTAATTTAAAATGTATATCTATTATTATAAGCCTTTCAAGATCATTAAGGGTCCTTGGTAGGGGGCTAGAGAGATGGATCAGAGGTTGAGAGTACCATCTGCTCTCACAGAGAACCAGAGTTTGGTTTCCAGCACACACATGATGAACACACAACCATTTGTAACTCCAGTTTTAGAGGATCTGATTATCTCTTCTGGCTTCTGAAGGCACTGGTCCTCTTGTGTGTACATATACACATGTAGATAAACAACTCATACACATAAAATGAAAAATAAATCTTCAAAAGTTCTTAGTAAGCATTAAAACAAATTACAAAACCAATTACGTGAAAAACATACTAGTCTTATGATTTATAAAAGCATTTAGAATAGAATTAAAGAAATGTTACTTTTTTAATAATGTCTTGATCAGGAAGGCCAATGATGAAACTGAAAACAGTTTAAAATTTGTCAAAATTATTTAAAATTATCATTATAGAATACTAATTATATGATTATATGGGCTGGGGAGGGTATCATGCCATGCTATTGGCAGTTTGATGGCTTGTTATGGTAAGTCAAATCAGTTCTGCTTTGTGGCCCCTAATAGACATTCTCCAGTAGATGGCCCTATATCCATGCATGTACAGCAAAGCTAAGAGTACTCATGAAGGAAGTAAGGAGGGAAAAGTGGTGGTGGACATGGGGTAGGAACCAGAGGGGAGGGAATGGGGTAAGTTCGATCAAAACACATTATGTGCAGTTTTAAATTTTCAATCAATAAAACATTTTAATGAAAGAATGGCAAAATAAAACCCACTATTAAAAACAATGATAAACTTCAATACAACGAATATCCTCTGAAATTAAGACAGAAAGACAAGGCAGGCACTAACATGACCCTGATTTTTTTCCTAAAGCGGTGCTCATTCTCTAGACATGATCAGTAATCTGGACCACATGACTTGCCATCTCCCTCCCGCCAGTGCAGGCAGACAGTCCCTTGGGCTTACATCTGGTATTTGCAGACCCAGTGTAGAGAAGGTGATGAAGCAACAGGAAGTTTAGTGGGAAACTTTGAAACTGAAGGAATCATAAAAAGGCTGAAACAAATTAGCTTTCTAGTCACCGCTAGTTTTCTTGAATTTCTCTGCAGAGGGCACAGCGGTGATCCAGGGAAGAACAGAAAGCCAGCACGGAAGGAAGAATTTGTTGGGAATCTGAGGCCACTTGTCAATCAATACAGAGCTCAGGGGGCAGAGGCTGGAAGGGTGACCCGATTGTGAAGTGCAGATGTGACCTCTGCAAATGTCACTGGCTGACCATCAAACGACAAGGGAACCAGATGATCTAATACTGAAAGACTCGCTGGAGAATACACACAGCATAACCACCAAGCATTACAGTTTAAGCCCATAGGCATTTAATTGACTATTAAAATAAAACAACAATTCTTAGGAGAAAGCAAGAAAATAAACAGAAAAGTAACTGTGATATGCTTCTGTTGTCTAGACCATCATAAAATTAATTACTATTATGCAAATAAGTAGCAATAGAGTACATTGAAAAAAAAGAAAGCAGCCAATATAATTTCTAGGGGTAGATCCTGATTTCAGAGTAGTTGTTCTCCATTTTGTCAGATTTAAAGAGAATATATTCAAGAAATTAGAAGAAAGAATGTCAAATAAGTTTAAATGGCAATGAGTGAACAAATCCATTTGAGGACTTGTGTGCACTCCAAAGAATTTGAGAACCATTTAAGTGACAGAAATCTTTGATAAAGTGTCAAATATTCCCATACTCTTTTAACTATAATCCTGTAGGAACAGAAAGAGAACGGAGAAGAGAAACAGTTTACTAAATGACAGACAGAACCCAAGCTGGTGAAAAGTATCTGTTTATGGGACCAAGAATCATGACACTGCCACACTGCAAAGACTAAAGGAGACGGTGTTGGGTGCCTCTCTCAGTTCTGTGACCAGAGGTCCGACAGAAATAGCTTAAGGAGAGAATATTTATTCTGGTTGTAATAGGAGTGGTGGGCTGCATCCCCAGCACCCGGCCGCCCACACGGCTAGCTTTACCTAAAATAATTACACAGAAACTGTATTCTTTTAAACACTGCCTGGCCCATTAGTTCCAGTTTCTTATTGGCTAGCTCTTACATATCAATCTAACCCATTTCTAATAATCTGCGGAGCTCAACGAGCTGGCTTACCAGGAAAGATCTTAACCTGCATCTGTCTGAAGTGGGAGAATCATGGCGACTCTCTGACTCAGCTTCTTTCTCCCAGCATTCTGTTCTGTTTACTCCACCCACCTAAGGGTTGGCCTATCAAATGGGCCTAGGCAGTTTCTTTATTAATTAGCCAACGAAAGCAACAGATTAGAAAGAAATCACTCCCACATCATATTCTGGCCCATGGTCTCAGGGCTTTCAATCCACAGTGGCCTGGCCTGCACACAGGAAACACCAGAGCAGTGGAAGAGAAGGTTCTCCATCAGCAATGGGAACAATGAAGAGAAGGACACAGGACGGGGCCAGGCTAGCCCTTCTTCACCCTACTCCTCCTCTCAGTGTGCTCTCATTTTATAGGGTCATATATCCCTTGATATCATATATCAAAGATGAGCTCAGAGTCCTCATGGTCAATCTTTGGAAATGCCTTAATCCATGTACCCAGAAGCAAGCTGCACTAACCTCCAGGTGATTTTAATCTAATTTAATTGTCATAGAGCCTGTCCCTAGACACTTGATGAGCTAATTCCCGACAGCCACAATAAAAAGAAAATTCCAAAAGCACCAAACACAATAAACGACAGCAAACAGAAAGTACGTGGGTTAGTAGCAGAATTGTCTTCAGGAACAATGTGCTCCAGAGGAGATACTGAAATGACATTCAAACTGTTGACAGAAAAACAAAAAAACCCAAAACACTAGGAATTTTTATATCTAGCAAGATCATCCATCAAAACTGAAAGAGAAATAGGACTTTTCCAAGTAAAGAAAGCAAAACATAATTCATAGCCAGGAAAGTTTCACTACACAAGGTACTAAAATGTCCTTTAAATGGAAAGGAAATAACACAAAATGATAACCTGTCTTACATAGGAGTAATGAAAAGCACTGGAAACAGCAAGTATGGGACAAATGTATTAAACAACCACAGATATTCATTTCTCTTTATTCCTTTAAGGAATTTCATTGTGTAAGGAAACTGTGTACCTACATTTTGAGTCTTGAATCATACACATAGCACCCAAAGAAAACTACAAAAATGATTGTAGAATGTGAAGTATTATTGAATGTTATCAGAAGTTCATGTGATTTACATTGGATTAGCATAAATTAATGATGCCTGTCATATATCTAATCATTTCAATAAAGTATAAGAACATGGATAAAAGTTAAAGAGTGGATGAGATGGATATTAAAATATGTAGAGGGTAGGGACCTGGCTCTGTAAGAACACTTGCTGCCCAAGCTCAAGAACATGAGTTCAAATCTCACATAAAAAGCCAGGCATGAGGAACAGTGACAGGCCATCATGGGACTTCTGAGATGCTAGTCAAGCTCCAGATACAGTAGGAGAATCTGTCTCCAGGGAATAATGTGGAAAGTGATGTCCATATCTTCTTTGGGTTTCTGCACATGCACAAATAGGCATATGCACTTACAGACACATACATGTGTACCATAAACACATACATCACATACTCATTGCACATGCATGCCACACAAACATACCAACACTATCCTAAGACATGTATAAGGGACAGAAATCAGCTGAATTTCACATCTAAATACAAACATATCAATTATTATGTTAAATGTGAATCCATTAAACATGAAGCAGCAGAGACACTGAATTGTAGAAGCAATTTGGTCCTCTGACATCAGTGTGACTGTGCTCTTCTGGCAGCTTCATTTCCCAGGATCCTGAAAAGAGGTGCTCCTTGGCTCCGAAGTGTGGCTCACAGCCGGCTGATATTTTAGGATCCAGGAACTGCAATTGGTGCCTTAGTTTGGCTACACTCTGGTGAGTTGCAGGACTCATTGGTATGCCATGGGATTCATTGCTGTGTTCTGGAACTTACTGGTGTGTTCTGGTACTCATTGGTGTGTTCCAGGACTCTCTGATGTGACCTGGGATTCACTAATAAATTCCCAAACTCTCTGGCAAGTCCTGGGACTCCCTGATGTGTTATGGGACTCTGTGGTGTGTCCTGGGACTCACTGCTATGTTCTGGGACTCCCTGGTGTGTGCTGGAACTCTCTGGCATGTCTTGGAACTTACTGGTGTGTTCTGGGACTCTCTGGAGGTGTCCTGGGACTCCCTAGTGTGTCCTGGGACTCTGTGGGATATCCTGAGACTCTGTGGTATGTCCTGGGACTCTCTGGTATATCCTGGGCCTTTCTGGTGTATCCTGGGACTCCCTGGTGTGTCCTGGGACTTTGTGGGGTGTCCTGGGACTCTCCAGTGTGTCCTGGGCCTTTCTGGCATGTTCTGAGACTCTCTGGTGTGTCCTGGGACTCCCTTGTGCGTCCTGAGTCTCACCAGAGTGTTCTGGGTCTCACTTGCATGTTCTGGGACTCACTGGAATGTCTTGGGTCTCATTGTGGTTTACGGGACTCACTGATGTGTTCTGGAATTCACTGGTGTGCCCTGGGACCACTAGGGTGTCCATGTCCTGGGACTCATTGGGGTTTCCTGGGACTCTCTGGTATGTCCTGGCACTTACTGGTATGTTGTGCTGCTAACCTGAACACAGAGCCGAAGAGACTTCCAGAACAGGACCTGGGAAAGGACCTGTACTGCAGCATGTCTAGGTCTAAGGCTTCTGACAGTACTATGCAGTCATGATTATTCTAGTCAACAGGCATTTTCTACCAGAAATTGTATTCCAAAATGTACCCTCTTCTGAGAAGGCCCAGGGTCCACTCCTGCAGAGCGCAGGGCCAAACTGAGATAAAACTTATGTGTGTGTACACATTCTCTCTGACTAATCTGCTTTTAAACGGGTTCTTTCAAACAACTGAAATCTGCGGTTTGCTCAATTTGTCGTTTGTCAGATAACGTGTTCGACTGTCTTATTTAACAAATGTAACAACTGCTATATGCAGTCAGTATTTCAGATGCAAGTATTTATTTTTATTAATACAACAAGGCTGCGAAACCGACAAGGCTATGTTTTACGACGGCAGCCCTTTCAAGCCTTTAAAAACAAGGAAATACACAGAGAGGCTGCCTGTTTCCACACAGGAGATGGGATTTTATCCCAAGGATCCTGGTTCTCTAACAATCACTTGTAATCGTTACATTTTATAAATTAAAGTCTAGATTTACTTAAAACTTATCAATTATTTTAGCTCAAATCATCTTGCAAAATATCCATTTCACCCAACACAATCAAAACAAAAAGGAATGGGCGGGAGAAAGCCAGGTAGAGAAGGGGAATAGGGAGGATGGACATAGACACAGTAAGAAAGATTCAAAGTTTGGAACTGATCTGTTTGAAAAGCATACACAACTTTACAGAAAGATTTACGACCCTTCATTACCTAATCCTGATCCTTATTGAAGCTTCGGGGAAGAAATGAAGATTCCTGGGTTAGGCACGCACATATAAGGCGGAGCTGGACAACAGTAGCTAAGGTCGACACAGCTTGGGAATCGCTACCCTCACTTCTTAGTGCTCCCCTTAAACTTTGGGTCAGATTCCTCATCAGCCCTGCACTTAAACACATTAATCATTTCAGAGGTACTCATCTAAGCCGGCAATCTGCCCCTCCAAGGATGAAGGCTTCCAGACAATAAAGGGAACTTTAAAATTTGTGGGGACGTTTACAATGCATATCTCCAGAAGAGACACCTAGAGGTCTCAAGCCATTGCCCAACACTTTCCAAGAACAGTGGCCCCTCGCAGGTAGCAGGTAGCCCACCCTGTCATGAGACTGGCCTCGCCAAGCCGAAAATCTATTTCACAAAAGCAGATTCCTCATTCCAGGATTTTCAACAGGATTGTTAAACATCTCTTGAAACTTCTGGAGCGCTCCCCCTGACGGTCATGCAAGCAGCTGTAACTCCCTCCCTTCAAACTGAGGGCTACTCTGTCGGTACCCATGAGGCTCTGCAGGTTGTTCACCTTCCCTCAACCGCTGCTTTTGTCCACCACCCCCCCATATTTAATTTTAACGCTTTTGTCAGTTTGGCGAATGAGAGGGTTATGAGACACTCGACCTCCCCGTTTTCCTTTTGATCACGCTGAAAATTCAATTCCTGCCTGCCCTTCACAGTTACTTTCCCATTTGATCTCCCGGGCAAGGGGTGTGGCCCTGAATTCTCCGGAGCCCCCAGTTGAGCCTCTGTCCCAGGAGGATGTTATCTGAAACAGAGAAGATTCTCTGAATTAGCCCGGCTGGGTTTTTCCATCAAACTTCACTCTAGAATTTCCAAATTACTTCTCCAGTGTCAGGGAAATCTGTTTTGGCACAGTACAAGTTCTTACAGCATTTATTACCTATCATTTTGTTTCCTGGCAACCCAGGTGTTGTCCAAGGTGAACTCCAATGTGTAGCACAACCATCCTCCTGTGTACATTGAGTATACAGACTGTCATCTCAGTGGTACTCAGCTGATCTACTTATCATGATACATCTACAGCTCCCATGATAACAATGCATTTTAAAACACTAGCTGTTTATTATGGGGGGCCACCAGCCATTTTTATACGGGTATTATTCCAGAAGGCTGGTCATAGAATATTGGTCCAGGGATGATTGTGTAACTCAAGGTGGTGATCTATGCAGTAAATTTGCTTCAGGAGTTGGACAGCTACAGAAGTTCTGTGGATGGAGGCTTCCCTGACTGCATGTGAACAGAGAAACCATCCATGTGTGTACACGGACTAACCCACTCCACATGCACACCCACTGTAGATCACCCTGCCGTCCCCAAACCGCTGGCCTTAATGGTACCTGGGAGCTTGTTAGAACAGAGGAATCTCAGGTCCCTCTCTAGCCTCCCAGGCTCTACACAGACAAGATTCGCCTTTTCATGAAAGCTCTTAAGTGATTTTCATTCTCATTAAATTTGGATAGCACCTCTGTGGTCAACAGGCTAAATCCCCCAGTGCCCCAGGCGGCTGAACTCTGGTATCTTCACTACATTAGCACTTTTGCCACTGTGCGAATAGCACTTTTCCCCCGTGGCTGCTTCTGACCTGTGACTCACAGCTGCAGAGACACAAAGGCGGCTCATCTTGCACCTCCAAGGAGGCACAGACTTGGTTCAAGGACTCTCTGGTGGCCTTGCTGAAGTTCCCTTCCAGCTGACTTCTGAGATGTCTGAACCAACCTTCCTTCCCTCGTGCCTGCACTGGAGGTTGCATCCACCGCTTAGTACCACTCCAGGGACATTCTTCTGGAACACAACATGTCTGGGTCTGTTCCTAAAACTCTGATTTTTCAGGGACTAAAACCAGACAAGAGGAACCATGTGGATTCTGGTGGTCATTGTAGGTTAATTCAGTGATGGCTCCTGGTTTGAAGATAGTGGTTTTTCTTTATTTGGTTTTATTGAATGGTACGAAACAGAAGGAAATGCTGCTGCTATTTTGTACCAGACAAAGTAGTTCATCTACAGGGATTAGATGGGAGGGAGACAGGCCAACCTCAGCCCTCTGCCCAACTGGCTAACACGTCAGGTGGAATAGACAGGTGTAAAACAACTGCCACTGTCTCAAAACCAGAACAGCCCGGAATGTGAGCCATGCCCTGCAGGTGAAGACAAGGACAGGCAATGACTGACAAGCTCCCGAGGAAAACTTGTTGAGGGGACTGTGGAAAACGCTCAGTGCTTGTCTAGAGTGGCGGTGGTGGTGATGCTGACGCTGACGCATATAGTTGGTACAGTTCATCCAGCCATGCTGCACTTCATTATGGAATTAGATCTCACTCATGCTGATTTTCCAAGACAAGCAAAAAGTCCCAGGGTGGTAGCAATGCTTGTGGATCATCACACATGGGCTCCTTGGATGCACACTCTGCAAGTGCAATGGTGTAATGATTTAAGGTTTGTGTTTCCCTATTGGGTCTTTGGAAAGATGGCTTGTTGTTATGGTGATGCAAAAATGTTTGCCACTTTAAAAAAATGTACGAGAGAAAAGTTTTATTATAAGTACACCATATCCATATGTGAACATAGGCTTTATGTATGATTTTCTATAGTACTCTAAAGTTAAAAACCAATCAATATAAAAGGAGGCATTATAACCATCTTTCACAGAGTTAGTGATTTTCACAGGACTGAAAGAGAACATAAGGGGTCATCATAGGAAGGGTAACTTGAGGACAAGATATACTCAACTCTGCATTAATAAAATTATTTATTGCCTCAATGATAAGCATACCAATTCATTACCACTCAGTGGTTGGCTGACAACAATCTAAACCTCCTTGAATCAGCTGCAGTCACCACATTTTGCTCAATGCAAAGAAAGTCATCTTGACCCTGTAGCTCTGTCTTAGCCCCAGAGGCCAAGCATAGGAAGAAGTTAGTATCTATTCTTTTGTTCCTGAGTTTTAATTCATGAAATCTGTGTACTCTTTTCAAATGTCAAACCCGTTTCTTACCTTTCTCTCCTTCTATTTCCCAGCTACCTTCTCTACATTTGTGTACATAGACATCTAATTCACAAACACACATGTGTGTAAGTATAAATGTATAAATGAATTTATGTTGCATAGTGAGCTAATAATCTGTGGTAGTACACAGATTAACAAGACCATGCTCAAATTCAAAATAGTCATGATAAGGGAACATTAATGCTGGAGAATAAATCCAAGGATCATATTTTTAGTGCAAGATTGACTTCCTCGCCATTGATTTCATCTGCTCTATTTTTCTACTATGCCAACGTATTTCACAATGCATCATTTGTTGCCTTATGAGTTTCATATATTTAGGTTTAGGAAAAGCACTGAGAGCTGTCAAATCAACATGATTAGCTATGGCTTGATTATCAGTGCCCACTTAGTCCTTTCCTGTTTAAATTTCATGATTCATTAGGCAAGCTACAGCTGCTAAAGGACTTCCGGTTATGTGCAGACTCAATATCTCTAATAATGAAGAGCCTTAGTCAGAGTTCTGACTGTGCCTCCACAACAAACCACTGCATTTGACTTAATTCTGCTCCTGACTATGTCAGAGATGTGAAGTTCCCTGCTAAGGCAAACAATTTACAGAAAAGTCATGGGTGCTTTGCTTGATGGGGTCTTGACTTATAAGCAAATTTGGAGTGAGACTGTATCTCCTAGAAACAGAAATGTCAGAAACTATACCTATGAGGTCTCACCAACATGAACATGGCTGCCTCCACATGACCTGAAGATGGACAACACAACAGACATGCTAACATGGAATGTGGGAACATTTAGGAGGCTTCAACCCTAGACAAAGAACAACAGACAACTAAGGAATGTTGACAGTGGTAGAAATAGGCTTTCCTTGGAAAGAATAAACCAATTAGTTATCCAATACCAAGTGGTCAGATCTGAAAACATACTTATGTGTAGCATTATACAGACAGAGCAGGTTGTAGTTATGTATTAAGTATTTATGTAATAAAAATTAAAGATAGAGAAGCCATAAATTTGAAAGAGAGCAAGGAGATGGGGTAAATGGGAAGGTTTGGTGTGAGGGTAGGGTAGAGGAAAATTATGTAATTAAAATCTAAAAAAATATTTAGAAAGTTTGAACTGCCTGAACAACTCAGACAAATACCATCACAGAGGGTCATGTAAGCGATTCTCATGGAACACAAACTTATTACTTCCAGGCTGATTTCCTCTAAAACCCTCAAAATAGAGGAAAAAGCAAAATAAGTAAATGGATGGGCTCATTTTCACAACAAAACACAATGAAGTATTAGGTGATCAACTATGTTGACCTCTTTGATTATACACACTTATCAAAACTACCTTTGTATAAAGCAAAGCATATTGGTCTGCTATTGAAGTGGTTGTAACACAAGAAAGCAATCCATGCAGCCATCCTCACTTACCAGGTGGGTATTCTATTATAAACCCTTCATGGAAGACAAGGACTTATTTCGATGAGAGGTATTTCCTTAGATTGTGGACTACTTCTCTTTCCAGCATGTAAATGCTCTTCAGCATCGATAACAAGCTATGTTTTCATGCATCAGCGCTACCTAATGCCTAAAGGAATGGATGTAGCGAACTCTTGGTTCTGATCAAAGTAAGCTAGGGATTGGAGCACATCGTATATAGAGCCATCTTTTCTGCAGTAAATGTCACAATCCAACGTGAGTATAACCATGACTTCGGCCATGCTGTTGAGTTTACTTTTACCCCTCAGTAGGATATTGTGACTTTCAATCTTATACAGCAGGTATAATTTTCAAGTTCTTTTTAAAATGCCCTATATGAAAGAGCTCACAGACCTGAAAGGTATAGACTCAACATTACAATGCAAATTTTCAGTAATCTCTCATCTGCAATTATCAAGTTCTAGGCTCCAGATGAAGCTGGGAGAAGGCATGGGGTGATGGACTTGATGATGAGGGATATGCCATTACTACACTTCTTGGAAACACACTTAGATGTTTAGTTAACGTGTATAAATGAGTGAATTCTGCTAATGAGTTCTTACTGAATTCCAGAGTCTGTAATAGGAGCCTTACCCATACCACTTTGTTCAGTTCTTATAGTAATTTTCACAGTCATCAGAAGCACATGGTGCCATCATGTCTACCATTGCATGATGAAGCATCCTCATCAGATGGTAGAGCATGTGCATAACACACAGAAGGCCCTGGGCTGGACCACCTGCAGGTAGCAATAAGGATAACCAAGGCAAAGTGGGAAGGATCTCCTAATGCAGACGTGAAAGTGGTGGCTACATTAGAGAAATGGGACTGAGAAGTTAATGGGGTGATGCACTGGGTGAGGTACCGCATTGCTGCTAATGATGCAGATGCTGATGACAGTGTGCTCAGGCTTGAGCCGGGCTGAAACTCTCCACACCCATTTCCCCCATGTAATCACAAAAAGACACACCTTCACAATTTCCCCAAATTCTCCAGATTGGATGAGCCCTTGCAATCTCTATGAGATCTTGCTGACAGGAGTACTGGGCATTGTAATAAGGTAGGTATTGGAAGCAAACGTTACCTGCAACTCACTGATAGCATACACATAATTGGTTCCATTATTTCAACCATTGAAATTTCATCAGTTCTGTCTTTTCTGTTCATCTCAGAGGCTCACATAGTCCTCTTTCCTCAGAGAGACTCCCAGCTTCCTTCACAGTTCTTAAATCTGGAAAGTAGCTCAGAAGCCTGCATGCCAGGTGCTCCCTGATGATGACCAGGGGAGCCGTAGCCCCTCCATGCCCACTTTGGCCTGTCATGTTATCTGTGTAGTGGGCAGGTGGTCCCCCTATATCCTTTCCACATGAAGTCTGCCTCCAATCCTCCAAGACCAGAAAACAGGGTCTCTGGGAAAAGTATGAGTTCTACTTCTCCTGAACATGGTTTGGCCCACTTTCATACAGAAAATAGAAAACTTCTCATTTCCTGAATTTTACAAAGGCTATGATGAAAGTAGTTTTTTGGCATATAATAATCATCTTTATTCTTCCTTACGACAAGTTAAGCCAACTTTATTTTATGATTTTTGACTGTGGTAGTTTGAATGAGAATGCAGCGCATAGGCTCATATGTTTTGAACACTTGGTCTCTAGTTTGTAGATATTTGGGAAGAATCAGGATGGTAGCTTTTCACTGGAGCAGGCATTGAGGCTTCAAAAGACTTGCCTTCATCTCTCAGGTGTTGGGATCACAGACATGTACACTTGCAGTTTCTGCAGTGTTAGTGGATCAAACCCAGGGCTTCATGCATTTTAGGTAAGCACCCCACCAACTGCGATCTTTCTCCATTCTCTTGTCCAGATTAGCTTGAGAAGATACATAGTGTCAACTCATGGGATAATTTCACTAAAATTTAAGAGAGGGAGACCTAGAGGAGTAATTGATGCCTCAGAGATATGTGGTTTTATACAGTTCAAATATCTATATCTTGACATTATAGTCTCAATTCATAAAATGACTATAAATTTCCTTTTAAGAGGTGTGAGATACAGAACAAAGCATTCTTAATCCATATTTATTTCTTATGTATAGCACAATATATAGGGAGTGAGTAAGACCTAGATAAATACATTTTAAATGAAGTAGAGTAGAACACACAATAGTCTAAAGATCTAATTGTATTTTTATCTGAAAATCTTTAATGTGCCACTAGAATCACAGCAACAATTAGTATCATACTATCATTTCATATTTGAATCATTTCCTTGGGCCTTAGATAATTCCAATCGCAGTGACAGCCAACAGAGTTGGGGGCAGGGGTCACTCTTCTTGGCATTTGTGTCCTGCATTGTGAACAAAGGGTTAACTGCCATGGAGATGAAATTCCCAGCAGGAAGGGTATTTTTACCTTCCTCTTGGTAAGAAATAGAACTCTATGGGTTTAAGGACAGTGTTTCAAATGCTGTTAAGGATTATGCTGGTCTAGTAAAGTTTCATTACTGCTTTCTCTTTTAGAATCCGTGATTTCACTAGGCCTAGGTAGTTGGGTAGGTTTCTAGTCCCAGGCATGATTTCCCTCTGGTTGACTAGGACGTACTTTAATAAATGTTGGTTCCCAGACAGGTACGAGTACTGCTATTATACCTTTACGGCTGTCTTTTCATTCAGGCCATTGCTGCAGTTCATATGTGTCAAAGATCAGAAAGACTATTGATTTCTCTACTGCCTTGTCAGCTTGTACAATACCTCCAGTACAGAAAAGGCCAGATGGTAGGAAGGAGGCTCTCAGGTTAGATACATTTCAAATCTGAGTCCTGTGTCCCAAGTGTGCAATGTCTTCAGAACTTAACCTTCAACATCTAAGAGGTAACCAAAGGCAATGGTAATAAGTATAGGTATCTGTGTGTACACATATGTATACATACATATATGCATATATACATATGTACATTGATATGTACTATATACTGCTGTGGGAGCTCCTTCGACTCCTTCAGCTCCTTCAGCCAACAGCCTTTAAGATAGCAGCCCACTTGGGTGTGGTCTCTTTTGCTTTAAAAAGCAGTGGTCTCCCTGCTTTCTCTCTTTTTCTTCCAGCTCAACTTCTGTCTACTAGACTCTCTTCCTGGTTGTGCAGAAAGCTGTTGTCTAGGACAGTGATCTATAAGTTTTCCCCTTAAATAAGTAACCCTTTCATTAATCATAATTCCAACCTGGTGTGGGATTGTTTTGTGACTTACATCTATAATATAAAATTTAGGTAATTTTATGATAACATGATTCCTTGAGGATTTATCAACATCTTTAGTTTGACCTCTTTCTCCTCCCAGGAAGGAAGGTCCTTCTATGTTGACCTCCCTCCTCTCTTCCCAACTAAAGCCCACTCTCCGTATTTCCCATTTTCCTTTTCACATCACCTGTATCCCACCTTTCCTCTCTTTAGCTTTCCCCCATGGTCCCTTTTATTTTACTGGCTTCTATGGTCTAACAATGTTATATACTTACATTTGATGAATTGGAGCTAGAAAACAAAAATGGGAGGGAAAAGAACTTTCTATTTGCAGCAAATGGAGACCACTATGGAAAAATACAATTTCATATAATACATCCCCAAATGTTACATCTACAACACAACTCCTGCATGTAAGGCTCAAGGAATATCAACAAAGAGGAAGCAGAAAGATTGTAAGATGCAGAAAACCAGGAAGTCTGCTGGGAGACTGTGTCTGACACCTTGAGGTAGTGTTCTAGGAAGCTGTGAACTGTTCCATGTAGGTGCTGGAAGTTGAACTCACTAACTCTGCAAGAATGGCACACAATCTTACCCACTGGGTTGTGTCTCCAATCGCACCTTTGAATGTTTTCAGTTTTGAAATAAACTAGCTCTCATCAATTTATTATTTTTTAGTCATACCTAGCTGAATTTAAAACTTGGAACTATGACATCTCCCTGCTGTTTTAAAGTACCTAATTTCATAAAGGTAATCCTATCTGGATATTGCTAGTAGGCCAAGTTGAACCATATTGCTCATAGGGAGAAAACTACAGCAAAAAATAACCTTAAACACCATAACAAGATATCCCAACATAAAACAAAAACAAGACAGTATTCATCCTCCAGAAGTCAACAATTCTATTGTAATAGTACCTGAGAAATGCATGTTATATGACGCACAAGTCAGTGACTTCAAAATAGGGATTATATATGCTCAAGGATCTTTAAGGCGATATGAATAAATCCCTTAATAAAGTTAGTTAAGCACAAACAGTTGAATGAAATAATAAAAAACAATTCAAGGCGTTAAAGTAGAAATGGAATCACTGATATATATATATATATATATGTATATGTGTGTGTGTGTGTGTGTGTGAAAAACTTAGTATGCCAAACAAAAATTTCAGAGGAAGAGTCACCAACAGATTAAAAGACATGAAAGAGAAAAATCAGATTTTCAGAACAGATAGAAGAAACTGATATTTCAACAAAACCATAAATTTCCCCAACCTAATGAAGGATGTGCCTATTGAGGTACAGTAAGCACACTAAACACCAAATAGACAGGACCAGAAAGGAAATTCCTCACAACACAAAATAATAAAAACACTAAATGTATACAACTAAAAAACATTAAAAGCTGTGAGGGAAAAAAGGTCAAGTCACATATAAAGGCAGGGCTCTTAGAGCAACACCTAACTCTTCAATGGAGATGCTGAAAACCAAAACAGCCTGGATGGAGTTCTACAAATTCTGAGAGAACACAGATGCAAGACCAGACTACAATACCCAGAAAAACTATTAATCACAATAGACAAAGTAAAACATTACATGATAAAACCAATTTTAAGCAAATTTTATCTAACAATCTAGCTTTAAGGCAGGAACTAGAAGAAAAATTCATTAGTAAAAGCCTTTCACGATAGCCACAAATAGCATAAAATATCTTGGGGTAAATCTAACCAAGGAAGTGAAGGATCTATTTGACAAGAACTTTAAGTCTTTGAAGAAAGAAATTGA
>NC_022013.1:2129590-2163798 GCF_000317375.1 Microtus ochrogaster | reverse complement strand
TCCCAGACCCAAAAAGATGAACATGGGATGTACTCACTCATAATTGGTTTCTAGCCATAAATAAAGGACATTGAGCATATAATTTGTGATCCTAGAGAAGCTAAATAAGAAGGTGAACCCAAAGGAAAACATATAGTCATCCACCTGGATATGGGATGTAGACAAGATTGCCGGGCAAAAATTGGGAACTTGGGGGTGAGGTGGCATGGGGCTAAGGGGAATTGGGGTGAGAAATGTGAGAAGGGGAGGATTGGGGGAGCTTGGGGGAATGGGATGTTTGGGACACGGGAGCAGAGAAATATATATCCTAATTAAGGGAGACACCTTAGGGTTGGCAAGAGACTTGACTCTAGAGGTGCTCGCTGGTGTCCAGGGTGATGTCCCCAGCTAGTACCTTGGGCAACGGAGGAGAGGGAACCTGAAATGACCCTATCCTATAACCATACTGATGAATATCTTGCATATCACCTTAGAACCTTCATCTGGTGATGGATCGAGATAGAGACAGAGACCCAAATAGGAGCACCAGACTGAGCTCTTAAGATCCAAATGAGGAGCAGAAGGAGGGAGAACATGAGCAAGAAAGTCAGGACCACAAGGGGTGCACCCACCCACTGTGACAGTGAGGCTGATCTATTGGGAGCTCACCAAGGCCAGCTGAAATGGTCCTGAATAAGCATGGGATGAAACCGAACTTTCTAAACATGGTGGACAATGAAGGCTGATGAGAAGCCAAGGACAATGGTACTAGGTTTTGATCCTAATACATGAACTGTCTTTGTGGGAGCCTACCCTGTTTGCATGCTCACCCTCCTGGACCTGGATAGAAGTGGGAGGACTTTGGACTACCGGCAGGGCAGGGAATCTGGACTGCTCTTCATTCTCGAGAGGGAGGGGGAATAGAGTGAGGGGAGGGGGAGGGGTGTGGGAGAGGAGGCAATGTGTGGGAGGAGGGGGAGGGAAATGGGAAATGGGGAAGAGGTGGATTTTTTTTTCAACAACTAAAAAAATTAAAAATAAATAAATAAATAAATAAATAAATAAATAAATAAATAAAAGATCAACAGTTAATAAGTGGGACTTCAGGAAGCTGAAATACTTCTATACTGCAAAAGACATCACCATGAAAGTAGTGTAGCAGTCTACAGAATGAAAAAAGGTCTTTCTCAATTATTCATCTGATAGGTGGTTATTATCTAAAATATATAAAAACCCAAAGATACCCCAAAACATGCAAATAAATAAAACAAAATCTGGATATCAAGAAAACAAAAGAACCTACTTAAAGATAGATTACAGAACTAAGCAGAAATTTCTCAAAAGGTAAAAGAGCAAATGGCTAAGAAATAGTTAAATAAATGGTCAATGTCTTTAGCCATCTGGAAAATGCAAATTAGAACTGGATTGATATTTCATCTTACTTCAGTCACAATGGCAAGGATCAGTAAGACAAATGACAGCTCATGCTAGCTAGGATGTGGAGCAAGGGGAATGCTCATCCATTGCTTGTGGAAATGCAAACTTGTACAGCCTCTATGGAATCAATGTGATGGCTCCTTGAAGTTGGGAATAGATCTACCTCAAGAGCCAGATATTCCACTCTTGGGCATGTATCTAAAGAGGTCTATGTCCTACTACAGATTTACTTCTTGCTGCCTCTCTCAACCCTCATTAGAGAAGCATCTTCTTGAAGTAGACGGTAATCAACAGAGGAACAACTCAACAATGTGCTGGGTGATAGAAAATTTGAAGCACTCCTTCTTAAATGGGATGTTTTTCATTATGTATATGTAAAAGGAGGTAGAAAGATTGTCAGGGACAACAATAATGGATAACTCCAAGGAAACAGTGTCTTCCAGACATAAGAGGCTGATATACATATGAACTCACAGTGACCGTGGGAATACAGACAAGACCTGCATTAGCTCACGTCAGACAGGGTCCCAGAACTGAGAGGAGGATGTGGATATGGCTGTCTCTCTCCAAATCAAGAATCTTTCTACAGTTGGTACCCCTCGCTCCAGGTACAGTTGGTACCTCCAGGTACAGTTGGTACCTGGTAGCAAAGGGAAAATCAGTTCTCTTCAGTGTAATAAACTGGACACAGCAGCCTTACTGAAGGTCATGATCCATGCCCAAGCAAATTTGGCTGATGCAAAACAAACTCAATGGCATTTTTGTTTCATTTTGGCAGGGTTTTTTCTTTGTTTGCCTTATTGATCTTTTGCTTGTTTATTTTGATTATTTTTGCTTATATGGGGTTTTATGCTTCTTTTTGTTTGTCTTTATTTTCATTTATTTGGCTTTTGTCCTTGAAAAAGAAATAGAGAGAACATAAATTGGGTGTGTAGGGTGCTGGCGAGGATCAAAATATATTGGACAGAAAAATTGTTTTTAGTTTGAAAACTAAAAAAGAACTTTTGCTAGAAGTTGAAGCAAAACTATTTAAGTTATTTTATCATTAATGTTAACCAGCATATTTTCATTTTCCACATAGGAGCCTAATGTAAGAGTTAATGTGTTTGGAGGGGGAAATGAGGCTGGTGTGTGTGTGTGTGTGTGTGTGTGTGTGTGTGTGTGTGCATGCGCACATGCAGGGTTTCACTTCTATGAGTGTGAAAAAAGCAACAAATAATTTTTCTGGATGCCTTATGCTGTATTATAATTTGAGTGCTTGCGTTTTTAGTATTTATTTACCTACTTTGGGATTGTAATCATTGAAAATTATGACTATTCTTTAAAGAATGTCTATTTCTCTCTGGAAAATAGAAAGCCTATACAAACAATCATTTGATATTCTGCCTGCCATTTCTGATGAGCTGCTGACCCCAGCTGTACTAATGGAATAGGCAACTGTAATTCCCCAGCAGAAACCTCTGGATGAATTTACATATTTCTCAGGCCAGGCGTGCTGTAGACACAAAACACTGGACTGAATAAAAGATCATCTTTATGAAAAAAAAATAATGAGAACTCAAACTCTATGAAAAGAAATTAAAATCCATTTTGCAACTGTCCTTACTCGCCAAGTGTTTTCACCATAATGATCACTTGACTGTCCTTCCAATTATATGAATTTGTCTTATGAATAAATACATCAGAAATTTATGTTGTCAGCCACGATCAAATATGTCCTAAGCTTTCTAAACAGTGTGGCTTAAGAAAAGAAATTATGAATATAGCAGTGATAATAATGGTTGATAACTTGAAGGTGCTTGCCATGAAGAGAAATCTATAAAAATAACTATAGGCAACTGAGGAAAGCTGGGAATGGGAGAGGTGACCTTTTCTAGGCAAGAGTACACCAATTCTTTCTCTAGTAATAAATGATTAGTCCTGAAAATAAACATATGGGTAGCAGTATATGGACTTAATAGGTTACATTTAGGGATCTATAAGTATATAATATACATATATGCATGCAATAACAATTACTAAAAAAATCAAGTCTACAAACTTGAAGAAGAGTCATGTGTCGTTTATGGAAAGGGTTGAGGGGAAGAAAGAGGAGGGAGAAATTTTTAATCAAATTCTAATCTCAGAATAAATTCTACACATCATAAAAACTTAGTTGTATATTTGGAATTGTGAAAAAGAAACACACACACATACACACACGCACATGCACCAGAGAGAATTTAATAAAGGCAGAAGTGCGGAAGTCGGCCTATTTGTTTGGCAGTGGTGTGGCAGGGAGCCCTGATTACTGTGTTTATATTTATCTTTGAAACACTGGAAGTGCTAGACTAGCTAAGTTGGACACTGCACTTATTAAATCATTAGGAAACAGCTTCAGCTTCAGTCCCCATCTGTGTCTCTCTTTGCTACAGGAGATTTTAGGAATGTCATCTTATAGCACTAGGTCTGGATCCTGCCCATAGCCTGAAAAAATGAGATGGCTCACGAGCTAAATTTCAGTCTCTGATAACTTTAAAAAATGCATTTCTTTGCTACATTTCTATTTGTAGAATTTCAAAAAGAAAAAAATGGCTCGCAATACAACTCATCTATTCTAAGTTTTCCTTATATTTTGTGGTTTTGATTTGTAGCATATACTATTTTAAAGTAAGAATAAGGCAGTGAAGTCAAATGAGTGAGTCTGAATTGAATTGTGATTCAGTAGGCACATTTTATTTTTTATATGTAAAGAAAAGTACCTAAGATATTTGTGGAAAAGATATAGTTTGCAAATGAATGCAGCAGGATCACTATGGGGAGAAGTATAAATTGTTTGTTAGCTTTGGCAGATATAAGCATTTCAATGTTGAGAAGTGTATATTTTCTTTCAGTTCTGGTATGAAAGGCACACTGGAGCAGAGATACTTTTGTGAAGAATATGAATAGTTCCCTCTCATTACATAACTCCTCACAGTTTACAAGAATGGACAGTTGGGGCATGCAGACAAAGCTTCACCGATCGCTGAATGATTCAGAAGAGATGAGATTTGGGTCCTTTAAAGTACTAACGAGCCATTCTACAGTGTCTCCCAAATCAGCTCTTAGAGTGATGAAAGTTTCTCACTTGGAGATGGTTGTCTATGAGCTGAGAAGAATCAAACAGATAAAACTGATCTAAACCTTTCTGGATTCTAGAGTTGCTATGGGTAAGTAAAATCTACTGTGATTGAGGAAGGTAGAAATCTAGCTTGCCAATACCAGCAAGACTAAGTGGTTCTTCAAATAAAGGCTAAAGGCCATTGCTTCATTACCTAGAGTTAGCAAATATTAAACCTTCCTTTATTCCTTGAGACTCACATAACTCAGAACAGTGTAGTCACTGAAGTTCTTATGCTTTCATTCTAGATCCTGCTAAATATAAAATACAAATCCAGTGGGCAGGAACGTCATTGTGAGCATATGGTCTGTATCACAGTGCCAGGGACTCCATCACATGGGATCAGAAAATTAAACAAAGAATGGCACTATAGTGAGCAATGAGTGATAGACAACACCTCAGAATTTCTCAGAATGCTAAATAACCTGTCCCGTGGTTTGGGAGGGAGATGATGAGGTCAACAGTCTTGGAGAAGGCAACTCACACGGAATATTAATGCACACATTCAGAGAATGGGGAAATGGAGCAGAATGAGAACGAACCAGATTGCATTGTTTGTGAGAAAGAAAGCAGGTTGGATGGAATTCTAGATGACCGGGGAAAGGGCATGCACAGAGATGCAGATAATGGCCATTGCCACAATGGTAAGCACAGTGCATGCTAGCTTGGTATAATAATTGGTAGCCTCAAAACTTGTTTTTTCAGTAAAATAAATCTTAAGAAGTTGAAAGATATAAGCTGATTATTAATGTAAAACATAGCTTGAGAAGTTAAAAGTAAATGCAAGATGCCAAAATTCAAGAAGGTAAGGGGGCTTTAGGTAGAGAATGTCAGCTGGTGCTTAATAAATACTTTTTAAAGGAAAATTAGCTGAGCATTTTGCATCTATTTGCTATCCTTAAGCCGGCAGGAAAACGAGGTCATGGACTATCAACCCTAAACATAATTATGAGAGCCCGGGTTCGTTTTGGGTCAGATACAATATTTCAAGCCAAGTATTTCACGCCTTTTGTTTCTCTTGTAATTGATTCACAGAAATAAAGGCATTTAAAGAGAAACTGGTAATAACAGTGAAATTGTATTCTGAGGACTATGCAGTCGTTGCTGTCTGAGCTCTGTTGTTGATCCTCATCTATGGTATCACTGGGTACAAAAATGAATGATAACGTCGAGGCAATCCAAAGGTGCCCAATCCTCAGAGAGTATGCCATCTGTTCAGTTCAGCATATACTATATTCTATTTAATAAGGCTGTAAAATAGACTAATAAATTTCAAGCTATTTCCGAGAGCAAAGATTAAATTAGTAACTTTGTGTTAACCACAGCTTAAAATTTAATAACAAAGGCTCTTCATGCATCTTGGTGTAATCAAGAGGCAGGAAGATTGATTTCCCTTGAGAAAATGGTAGAGTATTGGTTATTTATTGGTTATATTTTATATTCAAAACAGTGTATCAACTGCTATTGCTAGCTAAATAATTCAATATAAAATAGGTAAGGTACTATGAAATGCAAAGGTTTAAGCTGGAATATATTAATAGAAACATTTTAAAATAACGTAGGAGATAAAATGCCTTTTGGGAAGTAGCTATCTGTCCCCAGTGTTGCCATAATTTTTATTAAAAAGCACCTGATCAAAAAATGAAAGAATAAAATGCTAAATATAGAACATCACCCATTTTCATGATGTCACTATATCTTAGATGTTCAAGCTTGTCAGCATCCTATCTCACATCCGAATGGCTTTGTTACTCTCCAGTCCATGAAATAAAAGTAAAATTGGACCCCTGAGCTGGCCTTCATTTCCAGCCATTCTTCTAGGTGGAGATGATAATGGGTTTATTTGTCGTGGAAGCTGTTAATTCTGAGTGCCTCCAGTCGTCTAACTGTTCAGGTGTGTGAAGTGTGCTAGGAGGCAGGAAGGAGCTTAGAAAGCAGTCAGAGCCGTGTCATGTTTTATTAGTCTTGGAATCTTCTCTGATTACGTATAATTCAGTTAATCTTTGCTGACATTTAGTTTGCCTTTTTTTTTGCAGCCAAAATAATAAGATTCGTTCTACAAGCAGACAGAGAAAGCAATTGTTAAAACCGTAAAAGAAAAGGAGAAGCTTCAGTAAATTTAGTACTCAACTTCCTATAAATCTCTTTGGAGAATAACAGCAAAGACTCATGCATTAAGTACGAGTAAAATATGAGAATAAACACAGAATTTCTGTCTCGAAATGTCTTCTTTAGCATACTGACAAAGTACTCAAGACTGTACCCTGTGTTCACGGTGAATTCCTTGTGGTATTCAAGAATTTCCCAGAACTCAGGAGGCAGATGCAAGTGGATCTTTGCAAGTTCAAGACCAGCCTGGTCTATAGAGTGAGTTCCAGGACAGCCAGGGCTGCACAGAGAAAAACAAACAACAAATAAATAATATAAAAATAAAAAGAGCACCTAATAACATATTCTATATGAGGTACTTCAGATAGCTCATTTAATTGAGTCCTGAAATATAACCTCGGTTATGTGTTTATGCAGAGGAGGAAACTGAGAAATGAATGAGATCAGGATGACAGCATGAGGCTCCAGCTCCTTCCATTAAGCCCCCAGCTTCCCTTATTGGACTCTGTCTTGACATTTGAACTATTTTTTTAGAAGCACTTTATCCTAAGCAGACAAATCTGTGGTGCCTAAAAGCTACATATACTATGGTGTGATGTATTTAGAGGGTCCTCCTCTAGGAATGAGTTGTTGCTAACAGTAGAGGTGGCAAAGGAGGCAGGCCTAATGAAGAACGTCGTGGTAAGAGAGCCCCAGCAGATAGGAATACTGAAGTCTGGAAAAACAAATCTAAGGTGGAAAATAAAGGGTGTTTTTCTGAACTTAAGCTTTATTGCCTTGCTGTTAGGTGGTTCTCATTATCAGAAGCTGGAATTTGTTCTGAAATGAGCAATAGGCATAAATGAAGTCCTTTTTCATCGGCTTTGTAACAGCCAGTAGTTGTGTGTATCCTAAAGGAGCAGAACAAGACGGGGTTAAATGTGATGGATAGAGTTAGAAATGGAGCTAATCAAGAAATTGCTCTGTCTCCCTTATTGAGATGCAAGGATTAGCTTGAACCAAGACTAGATTAGAAGTAATGTGCCTTAGAAAAGAGAACAGGTTTTGCAAATCTCAAACTCATCACTGATTGCTTAATAAAGTCGGGTAATAATCAAGGCACGTAGGACACGGGGAACTTGTACATTAATCTTCCGGGAACAACTTAATTCATTTTCTTCTTTCCTTCAGTTCATAGTAGAGTTGGGAATGCAAAAGTCTTCCTAAATAAATTGAAATATAATTTTACCAAGTGTATTATAATCTCGGCCTTGGCTTGGCCTTGTGCACAATATAGCCTCCTATTCACAGTGAGCCTTTGTCCATCTGTCCCAGCGAGCCATTGCTGTCAACCTGACACAAATGTTGAATCACCTTGGAAGAGGGAAAGGAAATGTCTGTGAGAGAGTTTTAAAATTGCTAATCGATTACAGAAGTACCCAGTTTACTGTGAGGGGTGCCATCTCAGGAAAGCAGAACTTGTTGGTGTAAGAAAGCAAATTGAACAAGCCAGGGTCAGCCAGCCTGACGTGGGATTCCCCTCTGTCTGCTGTGAATATATTTTATCACCATTGGTTAATAAAGAAGCTGTTTTGGCCAATGGCTTAGCAGAGTAAAGCCAGGTGGGAAATCCAAATAGAGATATATAGAGAGTAGACAGAGTCAGGAAGATACCATGTAGCTGCCCTAGGAACAGGACATGCAGTAACCTTACCAGTAGGCCATATCTTCGCGGCGATACACAGATTAATAGAAATGGGTTAATTTAAGATGTAAGAATTAGTTAATAAGAAGACTGAGCTAATAGGCTAAACATTGTTGTAATTAATATAGTTTCTGTATGATTACTTGGGTCTGGGCATCTGGGAAATGAAAGAGAAGTCTCTGATTACACCAGTCAATAGGTAGCATTTCTCCATGGTCTCTGCTACAAGTTCCCAGGTCCCTCCCTTTGTATCTCCTGATGATGGACTGTAACCTGTAAGTCAAATGTTTATTTCTTCCACATGTTGCTGTTGGTCTTTATTTCACTATGGCAACAAAGAAGCAAAGTGGAACAGAAGCTGACACAAGAGTAGGGTCTCGCTTTGATGGTCGCAGCTGTCTGATTTCGGGAGAGGATTGTGGAAGTGTCTGGAATTGGGGACTGACAAAGCAGCTGGACTCTTGGAGCTTAGTGAATTCTTGTGGGAGCCTGGAAGGTGAGAGCACTGGGAGAATGGCAACAGGGGAGGCCTGGCTTCTGGAGTTTCAGGTGGAAACAAAAACTCTGGGTGATATTTTGTAATAAGAATCTGGTTTCTGATCAGCAGGGGCTGAAGAACTAGCTGTAATTAGCAAGCGACCAGAACGGCTGATGTCAACTTGCTTTACTGGGGAAATGGAAGGTAGTTAGGTGTGGCTGAAAAATAAGCTGATCAGTAAGAGGACAGTATCATTGAGGCAAAATTTTCTGAGAATTATTCCCTCTGGGTCAGCACATGAAAGCTGTGGTCCAAAGAAGGTCAAGGCTGCATGTCAAGCTGGAGGTTGAACATGGCAATGTATATAATCGTCTCACATGATACTGGGTTTAAAGGAGAGAAGGTGTCCTTGAGAGCAGCCAACAATGGGCCTTGTGTTTCAGGGTCAGAGTCTCCCTGAAGGGAGAACAGGAAAGGCTGTTGGTGAAGGTGAAGCCTTAGTTGCAATAGAGTCCCTGGGATATTGAAGATTCCAGGAACTTAGAGTGTCTAGAAAGTACAGGAGAAGGTATGACAAGAATGATCTGAGCCTTGAGACAAGCTGCAGATGTTTGTCTCAGGAGTCTTGGGCTGCAGATGACAGAGCTGAAGAGGTAGGGTTTCCCAAGCTCTTTGGATCCCAGAAGATCAGGAATGAGTTCCTGATGCCGGACATTGAGTTTTATATATGGTTAGACTTGGGTTTTGCTTTGCGTTAACTATAATTCTGCTATAATATTTCCTTTGTGGAATAAAAAATACATAGTTTATATCAGACTTTACTTGAGCCCACAGGTAAGGGACTTTGGATTTTTAAAGATTAACTTGTACATTTAAAATGTTAAAAATTTTCGAAACCTCAGAACTGTTAATATTAAATTACATTTTATATTGTGATGTCAATATGAGATATTGGAGACAAATAAGAAAGGAAAATTGTGGTTTAACAGTGATGTGTTTGTAAGTCAAAGTTGAAAAGGGGTGGGAATGGGTCTCATAATTAGCTTTAGCTGTTAACTTGAGTCACCTTGAAGGAGAGACCTCAACTCAAGAATTGTCTTACATTGGTCTGTGGGTACGTTTTCTTAGTTTCTGATTGACTCAGAAAGATCTAGAACATTGGAAAGTACCATTACTGAACTGAAAGACAGCTGAGCAAGCTAGAGGAAGCAAGTCAATAAGCAACTTTGCTCCATGGTCTCTGCTTTCCAAGTGGCTGCTTCAGCTTTTGCCTTGGCCTTATTTGATGACAGACTGTAACCTAAGCCAAGTAAACTCCTTCCTCATCTAAGTTGCTTTTGGGTAGTGTTTTGTCACTGCAACAGATAGCCAGTTACAGTGCCAGTCATTATCCAAATCTACATCACACAATAACCAAACAGTGGTTGATATACTTAATGAGAACAAAAGGCAACAGTTGAATATATTGTCTGGCATTGTCTACATACAACTGAGCTCTTAACATTTCTTCTAAGTCCCTTGAATCCTATTATGAGCCCCGATCAACAGGAAAAGTGTGAAACAGGAAGATTCTTCTAAAAGGTAGTCATGCTTATAATTATAGCTTTTCCACAATTAATTCACAAAGGAATATGAATATGTTTTCTTTGCCTCATTCTTGACTTTTCCTTCTCAAACATGAATGTATAGGGCATGGTGGCTTGAATGAGTTATCCTCTATAACTGGGGTCATCTGAACACTTGGTCTTTGGTTGGTAGTACTGATCAGGTAGGTTTAGGGGATGTAAACTTGCTGGAGCATGTTTGTCAGTGGGATCAGGCTTTGGGGTTTCAAATGTCACGCACATTCTCAGTTTTTTCTCCTTACTTCTTGCTTATAACCGAAGATGTGAGCTCTTGCCGAGGGCTGCAGACCACCAGACCCTGAATTTCTTGTAAACAACTTGTTTTTCTCTGCTCCGAGCAGCCTGCAGATGCTCTGAGCATAAGACCATGATAGCAGGGCAATAGGTTCTGATGAGTCTGCAGCTGAAAGATCCTGAGAGCTGGGGTGTGGCCAGAGCCTTATATAACCTGCCGCTGAGCACAAGAAAGTGGACATTCTTGGCACTCTTGTATCAAGGGTGACCCTTGTCCTCGTGTCTCTGTCTGTCTGTGTGCATGTGTTTTTTAAGTCTCTAGCTTAGTTCCGGCGCGCATACCGTCCTGTAGTGCAGGCACTACAGGTGGAGGCCCCAGCAAGATCGCCCTTGGGAATAGTGAGAGTGGATCAAAGATGGGTATGTGTTTTATGGGTGCTTGAGTAAATCTTTACAGGGACAGATATAGATGGTTAGACAGTCAGATTATAAGCCACGAAAGGATGGGATGTGCACAGAGAATTTGGATTATGTATATTGTGTTTTCTTTTGTTTTTTTGATGGAGAAAGGCATTTGATTCTAGGAACGGCTAAAAGAAGGTAATTTGACTTTAAAATATGGGTCGAAGGATATGTTGCTTTGGAAAAGAGGTTCTACATTTATTTCCACAGAAGATGAGGACCTGTAGATTTCTTCTAGACTGTGTGGTTTGATGGACCAAGACTTCAAACAACAGGAAGTAGTCTGGAGAGAAAGCCACACTCAAATTCCTTAAATGATTAAGTGGAGCTTGAGAGCCTATCCACCATTGTTGGCCTGTAAATGGCAAGCATGGGTCCCTTCCACAATTCCTGAGTGTGGGCTTGCTTCCTGAAGTTCCCCTGAGCAGAGAGGTAGTGGCTGGAGCAGAGCTTTGTGAGAGAAGCAGCTGACTGCTGAGGGTGCATACAGAGAGGCCCAGAGGCGGCTATGGTTCCCAGCTCTGTGGTTTCCCACTCTGCGTGCCCATGGAGCAAGTGGTGGCCTTTGGAAGGTGCATAGTCCAGCCCAATCTGTGCTGGGCCTGGTAGAGACTTCATGATTACCTCAGGTGGCCGCTGTTGTCATCACTGTGGCCTCCTTTGTGGCCACTCTGGAATTGCCATCAGCCAGATGGCTGCTGTTGACTATCTTGTTGCCAGTACCAGCATTGAATACATAGAATGAGCATATTCCCTAGGGCATTTTCCAACCTTATTGTTAGCATATTTGTGAGACACCCATGTCAATTCAAAACCTTGGTAGAAGGATATATTGGGGACTGTAGACCATCAGACCATGAATTTCTTGTAAACAACTTGTTTTCCTCTGTGCTGAGCAGCCTGCAGATGTTCTGAACATAAGACCCTGATGGCAGGGGACTGGGTTCTGATGAGTCTGCAGCTGAAAGATCCTAAGAGCTGGGGCACGGCCAGAGCCCTACATAAGCTGCCCCTGAACACAAGAAAGTGGGCATTCTTGGCATTCTTGTATCAAGAATGACCCTTGTCCCCGTGTCTCTGTCTGTCTGTGTGCATGTGTTTTTAAGTTTCCAGTTTAGTTCCTGGCTCACGTACCATCCCGTAGTGTAGTGCAAGTGCTTACAAGCTCTTGGCTTGCAGTTTCAGCTGCCATGCCCGCCTGCTGCCTTCTACCATGCTCTTCTGCCACGATGATATCTTAGCTCTCTGGAACCATAAGCCCAAACAAACTCATTCTGTAAGTTGCCTTTGTCATGGTGTTTTATCACAGTAAGTGAAACCCAAGCCAGGGCTATAAGAATAAATCTGAAAACCTGCACTAGTTAATGGATTTGGGATTTGAGATTTTAAAGCAAACCATCTAGTGATCATAAATACAAGGGTCAATGAAGTTTGGAAACTTGTATTGGGATGTTTAGTGTTTACTTGAATAATTCCAGAAGACTTGAAAATTTTCATTGTATAAGAATTATACCTGTAATTGAGAGAGTCACAAATATGCATCCATAATTCTGTAGAAAAACTAGTTGGCATCTAGACTGCTTACCATCCCTGGGGATTCTCAGTTCCCAGCTGGAAAAACTCAGAATCTAGAGAATTAACATATTTATTACTTTTGTTGACTGTTTCTGTGAGCCTCCTCTGCTGAACAAAATAAAGTTGTTTCCTTCTATTGGTATGTCTTGCCCAACTTCAACATGATAGCTCTTGTTGGACCTTATTATAATTGCATTTGCTATGTTTCGGAAGCATAGACGAATGGATGAATGTAAACATAGGCAGGGTAACAGATCTGTCACTTATACCTTCTGGGAGAGGAAAAATCAGGTTTTGCCAATGAAATGACACTGGGTATATCAACCACTCCAGGGCAGATCCCATATTCAGGAGTAGTTGACCAACAAATAATGGACTCTGTAGTTTATTATGTGTGTTTTTATTAGGTTACAGTTTGATGGGTTTTTTGTTGTTGTTGTTGTTGTTTTCTGTTTTTTTTCCCCTTTTTTAGATGAGATTGTATCTTGTTTTCTAGGTTTTGGGAATTTTGTTGTTGTATTGGGTTTCTGGTTTGTTTATTGAGAAAGAACTTAAATAGGGTAGGTAAGGAAGAGGAGAAGATCTGGACAAACTTGTGGTGGGAAAAAATATGATCAAAATATATTTAAACTTAAAAGTTTTTTAAATAATAAAAAATAAAAGAAAAACAAAAAAGTGAAATAAAAAGCAGTTAAGTTCGATGTAAATGATAGGTTTGTTTGTAATGATGCATCCACACTCAGAGATGCATCACAAATTTAACACCAGCATGAAAGATGCTGGTCACACTCAGGCTACTAACTGTGACAGTGTGGAATGCGGAGGTTTCTTTCCCTTCTGCTCAATTTTTCTGTGACACAGAATTGGCCTAAAAAAATCCACTTAAGATATAAGTAAAATGTAAAAATAACTGCATGTATAAACTGCAAGAAGACTTCAAATAAACAATTTAGCACTGCATCTCAAGAAACTATAAGTGCAGGGGAAAACAAAATTAGGAGTAGGAAGGAGATAATAGGAAACAGCAAAAATAAATATAGTAAAAATACAGAATGTAATAAAATAGAGTTGCTTCTTCAGAAAAATAAAATTGGCAAGCCTTTTGATAAATAAAGCCAGAGACGACATTACAACTGACACTACAGAAATAGAAAGGATTAGTATAGATTATTATGAATAAATATTGTTAACACATTTGAGACATAGAAGAAATTGAAAAATTCTTGTGCATACTGTATTACCAAGATGAATTATGAGGAGACACAACACCTGAGCAGACCAATAACAAGAAATACAATTACATAATTAATAATAGAAAAAAGCCCACATCCAAGAAAAGCCAATGACCAATAGCTATATTTATATGTTCTCCTAAATACTTAAAAATTATTTAAAAATATATACATACATACACACACACATACACACACACACACACACACACACACACACACACACACACACACAACTTATGAGTGAAGGGCATCCAAAGTGAAATTGTAAGGGTAGCATGATCCCAGAGAGTAGAAGACCCTCAAGATTATTGGAACTAATCAATTAGAAGTCAACACATTTGAAAGATATAGATGCAACAAAACTAGCAGCATTTTTATACCATAGTAGAAAATTATATGTAAAAGCAATGTAGAAGGCAAAAATTATTTACAAGTTTACACTAAAATATCTAGGAATAACTTCAAAGAGGTGAAGGACGTCTATGATGAAAATCACAAAACATTGATGAAAGAAACCGAAGAAAATACAGAAATGCTCATGGATGAGAAGCACTGGTACTGCTAAATTGTTCATACTTCTTATATAGAATACAGATTTGAAACAACCCTTATCACAATAACAATATCATTTCTCAAAAAAAGACAAAATTTTAAAATGTGCATGGAAACAGAAAAAAAATAAAAGAATGGATAGATTACAAAACACAATATTGTCAGGTATTTGCAGCAATCAAATTTTGACAAAAGTGTTAAAAAATGGACAGAAAAAAAGGAGATTTCTTTTTAGTTGTGTTGGGGGGAAATGCATTTACATGCAGAAGACTGAAAGCAGATTTCTATCCTCAGTTATAAAATCAACTTATTTACATATGGACTCACATGTAAGATCTGAAACTATAAAGTTATGGAGAAGTGCTTTAGGATATTGAAGTGTGTACCAGCATTTTAAAAGAGACTCAAAAATCACGGGAAGCAGAAATTATAAGAAATGATTATAAGAAATAAAAATTGCACATAGTGAAGAAATAATAATCATTATAAAATGAAACCTAAATGAGAGAAAATATCAGCAAATGATATACCTAGCAAAGGGTAGTGTTTTATATATTTATATAAAGAATAGAAATATAAAACAAAACAAAACTCAGTGTCAATGAAAACCTAGTTTAGAAATGGGCACTAGACAAAGACATTTCTTGAAGGAAGACTTAAAATGGCCAACAGGTCCATGAAAAGATGTTCAAACCATGATTCAACATATAAACACAAAGCAATACTATTTACCTCCTTGGTTCAAAAAATGAATATTAAAAAAAAAGATACAAGGTAACAATGGCTAGCATGTTAAGGAAAGGAAACACTTATACACTGTTCATAGGAATGAAACTCATGAAGCCTTTCTATGGCTACAAATTAATACAGCATGGATATTCCTCAGAAAGTGGCAAATAGAACTATCATGTGATCCAGCAGCCCAGTATTTGGCATTAATCAGAAGGAAATTAATTCAGTATGCTGAAGAGACATCCAGTGTTCACGGTAGTACTACCCCCAGGAGCCAAGAGATGGAAACAGCCCAGATAAGCATTAGCTGCCAAGCTGTGAAGGAAAATGGGGTGCACACGCTATTCTGTCGTTTAAAACAAAAGCTTGTCTCTCATGACTAAATGGATAGGACTGGTGATGATTTTGTAAATGAAGGGAGCTGGGCACAGACAAGTAGGGACCCTGTGATCTCACGCATGTGAAGTGTCAGACTGTTGGGATTTATTGAAGGTTAGAGCAGAGTGGTCGCCAGGGTCTGGGCTTGTTTTTGCATGGCACACAGGGTTATGTAGGAGCAGAGGGTGCTCATGTGCTAAAGCACACTGGGCTGATCAGGATAGCTGTGTGTGCTGTGTTTCTTAAAGGGCTGGAGTGAGGACTGTTCGTGCTTGAAGTTAAAGAAGGGGTGTTTGGAAAGATGCATAGGTTTAATCTGATCCCAGAACCTGTACATGCCTTGAAAATATTATGTCGTGCCCATAAATATCTACTCTTTCACATAAAATAAAGGTAAAAATTGTAAGTAAACATAAATTTAGATTTTGGGTATTTTCACAACAAAGAAAAGATTGATTTATTTTAAAAGAAGGTAGGCCGGGCGATGGTCGTGCACGCCTTTAATCCCAGCACTCGGGAGGCACAGGCAGGTGGATCTCTGTGAGTTCGAGACCAGCCTGGTCTACAGAGCTAGTTCCAGGACAGGCTCCAAAGCCACAGAGAAACTCTGTCTCGAAAAACCAAAAAAAAAAAAAAAAAAAAGGTAGATACACTTACTCAGTTAACTATTACATTGTGCATGTGTGCATCAAAACATCACATGGTGGATGCCTCATCAACATTTCTATGCTTTTACTGATCAGTTAATAAGAACTTTAATACATTTTAGGTACTATAATACCAAAATTAGAATAAACAATAAAATATTCTAGGTTTGCTCTCTGTTGCTGTAATAAACATCATGGTCCACAGCAACTTGGGAAGGAAAGGGTTTATCTTAGCATACAGATTATAGTCCATCATGGAGAGATGCCAAGGCAGGGACTTGAAATGGTAACCAATGGAGGCAGACTGCTTACTGGTTTGCTACACAGGCTGTTGCTAATCCAGATTCCTTATACAGCATAGCTCCAACTGTCCTGAGTGGTGTGGTCTACAGTGGGAGGAGCTCTTCTACATCAGTTAGTAAACAAGACTATCTCCAGACATGCCTATAGGCCAGTCTGATAGAGGACATCCCTCAGCTAAAATTTCCTTTCCTCCCAGGTCTTTTGAGAGCCAAGATGAGGAACAAAACAAATAAAAAACAATTACTTAGCTTTAAGTGGATTTACTTTTTAATATCAATAAAAACAGATTTGATAAAGTGCATGGAAGAATAAGGAAGCTGATTTGGTAAGGGAGCAGTTTGAAGGAACCATAACATAAGGAGGGGAGAGAGTGGGAGATTAATACAAACTGTGGAGGAGGGCCCTGTGGGGAAACCCACTAGTTTGTGTACATTCCAAAAACAGACATACACATAGATTAATTTTGTTTATTTAAAAAAATAAAATGTCAATATAAAACAATTCAAAAATATGCTTCTATGCCACCTATTGAAAATAAGGCTCCAGAAAATCATTCTCTTGACTTTGATCACATAAAATTGTTTCCCTTAATTGATACATGAGGGTGTCCTTTGAATTCCTGGTGGTCAAATACCATGGCCAGAACATACACATTTTTCCTGTATTCACTTTACACCCCCAACAATGTCTCCAACCCTGCTAGCTAACTCTGATCATATTGTTTGTCTAATGTATTTACATTGCTTCTCAATGAAACTCAAATTATCATTGATTTCTCAGATGGATTTTTCTAGTAAATTACCATTGTTCTTGAATTGTTCAAATGTTTCTACTATGTGATACCACATAGAATTGAAAAGAAGGTCTCGCTATAGTCTTTGCAATTCTTGGGACACATGAGCTGAAAGAAAGACAATAACGGAAGGAATGGTTTTCCCTTGAACTGTGGATGCTTCAATGTGTGGTCAGTGATCCAGACTGGAAAACATAAGAACATTTCATTTCATGTCAAGAATATATTTAGAGCTTGCTTGGGCCCATGATCATGAATGAACCTAGGGAATAATGCTGGGTTCTGACCACAGTTTTCTGTTTTTAACTACCATCTCAGGGCTAACCCGCACCAGATACACAGACCTCATCAGTGTTTTAAAAACTACTGTAAGCTATTTTCAACAATGTGTTTGATTTAAATTTAATAAAAATAGATCCTAAAACTAAAACTCAAAGCCAAACCTCTTATGGTCAGTAAGTTTATAAATACCTAAGAAGGAAAACTTAATTTTCTTAACTTAAGAAAAATTTAACTATTCTGTTTGTTATGAGATTAGGGATTTCCGTATTTTCCCAAGAGATGTGACTATTAAAGTTCTTCCTTTGCTACACAAGAACGACATGATGGGAAAAATTCCTTTCTCCTATAATTTTTGGTCATTTCAAATTTAATTCTAGTGTGGTTTGTGATTCTTAGGGAAAGACGTGTGTGACTGGCTAGTTTGTATCAAATTGACACAAATTGAATCATTTGCAAAGAGGAAACCTCTGATGGGGGGGAATAATTGCCCCCATCAGATGACTCTGTGGGTATGTCTGTGGAGGCATTTTCTTGATTAACTATTGATGTGGAGGACTCAGTCCACAGGGCAGTGTTACTCGTGCGCAGGTGGTTCTGGGCTGTACAAGACAGGAGGGGAAAGAAGCCATGGATAACAAGGAAGTAAGCAGTATTTCTCTGTGTTAGCTGCTTCCGTTCCTACCCAAGCTACTTCCCTAGCTTGTCGAGACGATGGACTATTATCTGTAAAATGAAACAAGTCCTGCCTGCTTCTAAATTTTTCTGGTCATGGTGTTCCTCCCAGCAACAAAGAAGCAAACTAATACAGTGCATGAGCATCTTTAAAAAAAATGGTCCGAGCCTACTTGAGCTTCACTTTAGAAGCCTGCCGATCCTCATTAGCTATTACATTCATATACATATGTACGTGTGGAAGGAAAAGAGACACAATGAAAGATGGGAACGGAAATGACATATTCTGAGTCACCAGCACTTCTACTTCTAATGTCAAAATTATTTGTTTTCAAAATTCATGTATTTTAAAACTAATGGATAATAGATAAATGGATAAAATTGAATGTAAATCTAGTCTTAAAGATTTCCTTCTATATTAATGGCTTGAAACTCAATGTGCCTTTTAGTAGATGACCCATATATTCTTCTATAAAAATAATATACAATTTGTTATATATAACGGATACACACACATATAATAAATTTTACATGTACAAATGACTAAGCACAAGTCAGAATGGCTTAACTAGTTAATGGCATTTATATCACAATATACATGATATATGATATTCAAGTTATTATTACATTTTAAAGCTCTGCAAGTTTAAATGTTATACTTTCTCATTTCACCTCCATCTGTCCAGGACTGAGCATTTTGTTGCGCTTCTAATCTAAATACCTAACTATTGACTGGGACTCTGAAGTCAAACGCCTTAAGAGATCTCAGCACTGCACACATCATCCTATCTAATCCTCCAGGCAGTCTCTGCCCACTGATGGCTTTATCCCAGCAGCCACCCAAGCTTGAGAAATGAGTCTGCCTTAGCAGTCTCTGCCTCAAGTTCAATCCATCAGTGTGTCCTGTAAATTCTGTGAAATTACTCCCGAGGCTGCTGCTGCTTCTCTCCACAACTCTGTCTGCACCAAGGCCTTCTAGTCTTTATTCTGTCTCTTGTATTGGAATCCTTTTGACTATTTTCTATCTATTAGAATCCTACAAGCTCAGCTCATTTGTTACTTCTATGAAATCTCCCCTAACATCATTTAGTAGAATTAGTTGCCCCTGCCTTGGCATTTCCTCAAGTCCTTCTACTGAATGAATGAGCAAATAGTAGCTAGGATTTGTTGCAACAGATGCTGTGGACATGCCTTGAGAAAGAAGGTCAGATCACATTCACTTCTGAATGCTTCTGGCACCTTGCCCAGCATCCTTAATGATTGATGGGAGCTTCTGTTCCTGCATGCACAGGATCCTTCAGGAGCAAAAGACAGCTAAGAATCTGCATGTAAGCTCTTTTGTGATTTGGATTTGTCCTATTTTCGTGGCTTCTGATTTATGTAACTTTTATCCACTACATAAACCCAGAAAATAACTTTTGTCACCTTTTAAAAAATATAATACAGATAATGTCTGTAAGTGCTTCTTTCATTATCTTGAAGTTTTACAAATATGATGTCAAGTAGAGTCACCAGATCGCTGGGACAACTGTATCCTTGATGGCTGGTAGCCAAGTGAGGGACTGGCTAGTGTGCTCAACACACTCTGTTTGCCAGAAACACCCCATCCTTTCTCCATCTTCAAGATGCTTGCTAAAGAACCAGCGGCATGCAAGGTGGTGCAGTGTGTGCACCTAAAGCCAACCATCTATATTCACAGAACACCAGCTGTCGCCTTTTCCTTCCTTTCTGGAACTATTTGTTCTTCTCTATGCACTGGATGAAACGATGAAGCTGAAACAAGAACTATAATGGAAAACAAAGGAATAATAATCTTGTTAAAGCCCAAGTGAAGACTGGAAAAGGACACTGTTACCTCTCAGTGCTGTTGGGGAAGCAGTTTTCTGAGGGTCAGCCATATTTAAAATGTGCTCAGGAATCCCCAGGCCCAGGACTGTGTGTGTTTCAAACTATTTTCCATGTGCCATGTATGATGACTTAATAGAAATTCTATGAATAAGTATGTTTAGAGAATACAAGATAACATGCCTGTCCTTCCCCTCAGAAGCCCACAGTTTGCATTCATATATTAAAAATAAATTCTACAGGAGACATGATTTCATAATGTGAATATGTAAATACAAGCAATGCCCCCTGTGCTTAATAATGCCTTGTTCTGAGTTAACATGCAAAACATAGACGAAGAGTTAGTTGGCCTAAATTTATAGCAAGACTGAAAGCAACTTCAAATTAAATGGGGGAAAACTCAAATCAATTCCACTAAAATCAGGAACAAAACAAGGCTGTCCATTCTCTCTTTATCCATTCAATATAGTACTTGAAATTCTAGGTAGAGCAATAAGACAGCTGAAGGAGAACAAAGTGATACATATTGGAAAGAAAGGAGTTAGAGTATTGTTATTTATAGATGATATAGTATACATAGGCAACCCCAAAAACTCTTCTAGGAAACTCCTACATCTGACAAACACCTAAAAAATAAAATCAGAGTTGAGAGTTGTTGGTGCATGACTTCAATCCCAGCACTCGAAAGGCACAGGCAGGCAGATCTCTGAGTTTGAGGCCAGACTGGTCTACAGAATGAGTTCCAGGACAGCCAGGACTGTTACACAGAGAAACACTGTCTCAAAAAATAAAATAAAATAATAAAATCAGTAGTCCTCTTATATGCAAAGGGCTGATGAACTGAGAAAAATATCAGGGAAGCAACACACTTCACAATAGCCATAAACAATATAAAATAACTTGGGGTAACCCTAATCAATCAAGTGAAAGACTTGTATGATAAAAACATCAAGTGTTTGAAGAAAGAAATGAAGAACACATCAGAGGATGGAAAGATCTCCCATACTCATGAATTGGTAGAATTAACATAATAAAGATTGCTACTCTACCAATAGCAATCTACAGATTCAACAAATCTCCATCAAAATTCTAGAACAATTCTTTATAGACCTTGAAAGAACAATGCTCAGTTTCATAAGGAAAACAAAACAAAAACAGAAAAGTTAAAACAACCCTGAACATCCAGAGGTAGCTCCATCCCTGATTTCTAGCTACACTACAGAAATATAATAATAAGAACTGCATGGTATTGGCATAAAAACAGACTAGTTGGTCAATGGAATCAAAGATGCAGAAGTAAATTCACACACCCATAGATACCTGATTTTTCATAAAGAAGCACAAAATGGGAAAAAGAAAGCATCTTCAACCATTGTTGCTGATCTAAGTGGATGTTTGCATACAGGAAAATGGAAAAAGATAAATAGGTATCATCCTACATAAAACTTAAGTTCAAGTGGATCAAAGACCTCAACATTAAACCAGACACACTGAACCTGGTGGAAGAGTGGGGAATAGCTTTGGATACATTGGCTCAGGAGACAAATTCCTGAACAAAACACTGATAGCACAGGCACTAAGATCAGCAATTAATAAATGGGACCTCATGAAACTGAAAAGATTTTCCCAAACAAAGGACACTATTAATGGGACAAAATGGCAGCCTATAAAATAGGAAAAGATTTTCACTAACTCCATATCCAATAGAGGGCTACCACCAGAACTTGATAAACTAGGAATCAATAAACCAATCTAATTTAAGAATGGAATAAGATCTAAACAGAGAATTCTCAGTAGAGGACACTCAAATGGCTGAAAAACACTTCAACATCCTTAGCCATCAGTGAAATGCAAATCAAAACTACTATGAGATTCCATCTTACACCTGTCAGAATGGCTAAGGTCAATAATCCAAATAATAGCTCATGCTGGCAAGGCTGCAAAGAAAGGAGAACATTCCTCAATTACTGGTAGGAGAACAAACTTATACAACCACTGTGGAAATCAATATGTTAGTTCCTCAGAAATTTAGGATTAGGTCTACATTAACACCTAGTCATACCATTCTTGTGCATATACCCAAAAGATACTCTATCCTACCACAAGGACACTGACTCAAATATATTTATTCATAGTGGCTTTACTAATAATAACCAGGAACTGAAAACAACCTAGATGCCCCTCAACCAAAGAATGGATATGGAAAATGTGGTATATTTACACAATGGAGTATTATTCAGGTCTTAAAAAGAATGGCATCATAAAATTTTCAGGCAAATGAATGGGACTGAAAAAAAAATCCCAAGCAAGGCAACCTAAACCCAGAAAGACAAACACGATATGCTCGTGTATAAGTGGAAATTAACTGTTAAATAAAGGCTAATCACACTACATTTTGCAGACCCCAAGTTGCTAAGTAAACAAAGAGAGCTCAAGGGAGGATGCATGGATCTCCCTGGGAAGGGGAAATAGTATGGATTTTGTTGATAGACCAGGGGTTGGGGGGTGTATGCTGGGAATGAGGAGGGAGCAGGTTAGATAGATAGAGGAGGGAAGGACAGAGGGAGGGAGTACAGGGAGAGACAACTGGAATGGGGGGCACTTAGGGGGTGATGTGGAAACCTAGTGTAGAATAAGTTCCTGGAACCTATAGGGTTAATTACTCTATTACTTCAAGTAATGGAGAATATATAGCCTGAACTGGCTATCTTTGGTAACCTGACAAGGTTCGAAGTTGTGGGATCTGGACACTAACCCAACCCAAAAATCTTCACCCCATACCTGTCCTGCCTGTAAGATGTGCTGGAGCAATGGTGGCTCAGAGCATGTGGGAGTGGCTAACCAATGACTGGTCTAAGGAGGCCCATACAATTAGGGGAAGACCATGCCCAACACTGCCTAGATGGCCAAGATCTGGAAGTTGGATGATTCAGAGATCTAGGATACAACCAAACATGGCTGACCAAAAATGTTAAAAAGTCAGTGAAAGGATTTCTAATTATATCTGCTATGCTCATAAATCAGTGCCTAACCCTACTGTTATCAGAGAGGCTTCCTCTCTCAGTTGATGGGAGCAGATGCAGAGACCCATAGCCAAATATTAGTAGATCTCAGGAACACTGCAGAACAGGGGGAAGAAGGGTTGTAGGAACCAGAGGCATCAAGGACACCAGGAAAAGATGGTCTACAGAATCAACTAAGCAGGGCTCATAGAGGCTCACAAAGTCCAAAGTGACAATTATGGAGCCTGTATATGTCTGCACTAGGTCCCCTGCATGCATGCTGTGGTTGTTTAGCTTGGGGTATCTGTGGGGCTCCTAACAGTGGGAAAACGGATATCTCTGACTCCTTCTCCTGCCCTTGGGAACCCTTTTCCTTTTACTGGTTGCCACATCCAACCTTGATACAAGGGATTGTAGTTAGGCTTATTATATCTTTTTATGCCATGTTTGGTTGATATCACTGGAAGGCCTGTGTTTTTCTGAAGGGAAACAGAGGAACACTGGATGGGGGAGAGGGGAATTGGGAGGGCTTTAGGAGGAATGAAGGGAGGGTAGGCTGTCATCCAAATATATCATCTGAGAGAATAATACAAAAATAAAAAAGCAAGAGAAAAAGAAAGGTTAGCTGAAATAATATCTAATACCATTGGCAGCCAACAAATGGCTAGGTGATCTAATGCACTAAGCCCTCAATGAATATTGTTTCCAGGAATCCAAAAAAAAAATCAGGCCATTAGGGTTTACAGGAATTGTATCTAAGACACTTGAATTCAAGAAAGGTCTAGAAGGATCTGATCCTTTAATTATGTTATTTATCAGGGGTGGGAAGTAAGACAAACATCTGTCTTTTTTGTAAATAAAGTTTTATTGTAATAAAACCATAACAATTAATTTACTACATAGTCATGCCAATGAGTATGTGGCAATACACAAAATGTTTTCTCTCTGCTCCTTTGTTGAAGCAGGTTGGTAATCTTAATTTTAAGGTTATCTTTTATTTAAAAATTGAAGGACAGTTTTCACTGAGTAATCTTAGAGAGGATGTTAGTCATAATGATTCATTCTGGAAAATGTCTCTCTAATAACCCTTACCAATGCCAGGACAGAACCATGAAGCCAACAAAGATACAAAAGGAAAACATTGAAAGCTGACATTTCCCTGTGAGCTTTGAAAGCCATAGCAGGGAGAAAACCTTAGTGTCCTGAGAGGTAACTAGAAATTGCACGCACATGTCTGTTTGTTTTCCTATAAAAGCATATTTGAAACTGGTGATTTATAAGACAATAATGGTTAAATTGTAGGGATGACTGAATATGATGGACATAGCTCTTTTCTGTGTGACATCTTCAAGCGTGCTTCAAGGGACAATGTGTGTCTTCACGTGTGAAAGAGGGCAGAAAGGTGAACTTCCCACTTCTCTCCCTTTGTGAGGTCCTAACCATATTCGTGAGCATTCTACTCCCATAGCTCATCCACTTTCTGAAGCACCTCACTTCCTAAAACTGGTGTGCTGGAAATTAAGATCCAGCAGAAATTTCAGTGAATTCACAAACCTTCAAAACTCAGCATGTAACTGATGTAATTACTTTCAAATTCTGATTTGATTTTAGAAGTATTTATAAAGCTTTTATTTTTTTTTAAATCCATCCATAGATTTTCTTTGGCCCTTTCCATGGTTAAACTTTTAATCTGGTTAATTTTTAATGTACTTAAATTTAGCCTCTTCGGAACACTAATGAAAAATCTCTATTTGAATTATAATTAATTGGGAGGTTCTTGAAACATGCAATTTAGCTTAATCAAAAGTGAAAATTCTCATCTTTTCTCAATAAAGATAGAACTTCAACATAATTGCTCAAACTGCAGAACACTCTACATGTAAATTTAATAAAATAATCTAGTACGTACAGCTCATTTTAAAAATTGAATTGCAGAATTTGATGAGAACTACATGGATACCTTGACAAATGTCTTAGGTTAAATTACAAAGTGGTACAATATACTGTAAATCAAAATAAGTTCTCCACAATTTTCTAACTGGAAACCTTTAGGAAACCAAGAAGAAATAACCAAAGGAGTAGATGTGAAGAAACAATCAAACTCATGGCTGAAACAAGTGAAATAGGACATACACACACGCTTACACCATAGCTGGTTCTTCAAAAAATTAATAAGATTGTTAGACCTTCAGTCAACATAAGAAAGGGGAAATATAGAGATGATCCAGATAAATAGAATTCAAGATGAAATGGGAGAGATTATAAGAAACAATTAGGACATTTAGAATGTCATAATGTTGTACTTTAAAAATTTATGTTTCAAAGTTTAATAAAGATGAGTTAAATAATTTAAGTAGACTAATAAACCCTAGAATGATAGCAGTAATTAAAACTATTTTTAATAACCAAAAGCCCAGGACTATCTGATTTCAGTTCAAATTTCTTCAATACCATCCCTGAACTTATGCCAATACTCTTCAGACTAGTCCATAGACTAAAACTAGAGGAGCATTCCCAACTCTTTTTATGAAGTCAGTTTGACCTTCATTCCAAAACCAGACAAAGTCTCAACAAAAACCCATAAAATGATAGATGAGAAAGCTCTATTTTCATGTTAATGTTTTTTAAATTTATTTATTTATTAAAGCTTTCTGCCTCCTCCCTGCCACCGCCTCCCATTTTCCTCCCCCTCCCCCGATCAGGTCCCCCTCCTTCATCAGCTCGAAGAACAATCAGGGTTCCCTGACGTGTGGGAAGTCCAAGGACCACCCACCTCCATCCAGGTCTAGTAAGGTGAGCATCCAAACTGCCTAGGCTCCCACAAAGCCAGTACGTGCAGTGGGATCAGAGACCCATTGCCATTGTTCTTGAGTTCTCAGCAGTCCTCATTGTCACAATTGTATGTATACAGTGAATCATCCTCTCAGCCACCCATCTCTAAACCACCCAAATTGTCTCAACTACATCCATATTCTCTTATTTTTGGTTCTGTTAACTCACTGAGTCCATGTGTACTGCTCATGTGTGTATGTGTATGGGTGTATCCATTGGAGCATGGGGAGCCTACCAGAGGCCACACAGTCAATAGAGAATGATTCTCCGTTCTCCGTATCACCCACTGATAGTACCCAGTAAGGGATAATAATGGATTCCTCGTGTTTGGGCGAAGTGCAGTGGTTCTTCCTCTTTTCACCCAGCGCCCACCTTTGAAAGAACTTCTGCATTTGTTCTTCTGTTTTGAAGACACTTTTTTTTAAAATGTAGTTTGTAGACTCCTAGGGTGGCTCAGACATTTTTGGGGGGGTCCAAGATACTATTTGCTTTTTTTTTTTTTTGTAAACCCACAGCATTAGTAACCATAATGTAAGAACACTAAGGGCTATTTATATAAAGTAGATGCAAGCTAATTGTCTTTAAGAAGCCCTTAAGGACAAACTTCAGGTACCTAAAATTAACCAGGAAGTGACAACAAGCTGCATAGGCTGTCATTGTAGCTTTTTCTTCTGAACATTCCATTAAGTGATTTTATGATACCTGTACAGCTGACTATGAAATGAGCACAGAGCAGTTGTTGAGCACACTGAAGCTTCATGACTTCGCTAAGGAAAGGCACAGCATGATGGGCTTGGGGAGGAAGTGGCTTCCGTGATTCCGGAATAGCACTTTCACACGAGGGCATGTTTGCAGACACACTATGGCTATCTCCTGTTGCATATATTGCAGATGATTTTCAAGATAATGGATGAAGGAAAACAGGTACTGGTGCTCATTTACAATGACAACATTCAAGTGAAAATTAAACTTTTGGGAAAACTTTCTTCAATTACTGTCAGCCTGGAAGCCTCCCAGAACTTAGGGTTAAATGGTATTAAAGAACTTGACTGATTAATTATATGTGTTAGATACATTAATCTGTAATGTCTGTCAATTGTCAAATATTTTATAAAAGACTAACACATGATAATAAAAAATAATGCATGGATTCCAGATTTACCTAAAGTATTTGGGAATCTAGCAAATTTTAAGATCCTGAAGAATGAAGAGCGACTTTAGATTCAACACTGGCATTGTCCATGGGGGGGAGACTATCATTTGCAAAGTCTTGCTTTAACATCAGAATTTTTAATGCTATCTTAAATGGCTATAAAACACTTCTCTAAGTTTCTATCTATAGAAATATATACATATTTAAAGAGTTTCTTCAAATACTTTATTAAACCAACCTATTCTAAAATATTGCATTGACAAGTATATATAAAAATTTAGTTATTTTCCATAGTTAATGAAATGTACTAAAAATGTAAAAACATGACACATAACAAAATCTACACCATGTTTGTGAACACAGGTTGTTTTGGTAGAAATTGCATTAATATAGTTTAGCATGTAGTATGGTAATTTTAATTACTTAGGTGAACTAACAATATACTTTTCAATTCCTCTCTTTAAATTTTGCTATAGCAAATTCAGAGAGATGCAGGGCATAAAAACAAAGGTTCTTTTGGATGGATTTGGATTGAAGTATAAAGGATACTGAAACAATGATTTAAAAATCATTGTTTTAAAAGATTTTAATATTTACGTGTGTGTGTGTGTGTGTGCGCGCGCGCGCGTGTGTGTGTGTGCATGCTCTGATGTGTGTGGGGATGCCAATGGAAGACAGAAGGGTGTCTCGGGCTCCCTGGAACTGGAGTTACAGGCAGATATAAGCTGTCAAACAAGGACATTGGGAACTGAAATTCAGTCCTCTGCAGGAGCAGCTAGTTGTTTGAACTGCTGATCCCTCTCCCCATTCCAAAGAGCCAGTGTTGTAAGTGTCCTTTCTTAAATGGCTTTTAGCTTAAATTCTTCTATTTTTTATCCTCTTTCAACTGGAATAATTTAATAAGTGTTCTACACATTTCACACACTGGAGTAAGGATGAGCGATTAACATGCATGAATAGTCCCTAAGTGGCATAAACACAGCATTACAAGGGAAGGAGTGTGGAAGGATGCTGATCAGCCCACAGCTTTGAACACAAGCACCTACAGATTCTAGGCATGTGATCTAAGTCAGAGAAAAAAAAAGAGCCTCATTAATAACCAAGCCCTCCACTTTCATGAACCTCTCCATATTGCTTTCCTCTCTTCAACGTTAGGGTATTTAACAGAAACATAAATCTCAAAATCAATTGTTTCATTTGAATGACGCCATAAAAAACAGTAGCACAAGTCACTGATGGTGCTCTCAGTTCTTGTGTGGATAGGGACCTGGTGTGGGTCTCTTCTTCACTTCTCCTCAATAGGGAGAATGTGCAGCATCAAGGAAAACTGCTTCCTGACTCCCAGAGTTCATTGCTCTGAATCCTGAACCAAGGAGTATCTGACAGGTCTGGGCTGCTATTCCAACTTGTGTGAGTATGTTCCCTAGATCTGCCTAACTGAGGGCAGGAGCTGCCCCCACTCATATGAGTCCAGCCAGAGCCGAGGACTGAGCATGGCTGATGTTTGCTGCAGATAAAGCTTGGACAAGTAGTCTAGGGTCTCGAGGACAGTTTGGTGGCTGAAAAGCAGTGTTAGTCTCAGACTGCAGACTGGCTTACCTGGTACCATATTCTGCCCCAGCATTTTGCCCATCCCAAATCTGAGTTAAGCTCCTGGGGTTGTGATAAAGATGTGTTTGTCAGAGCAGAAAGACAACTGTGCATTTTATATGACTACTTTTAGCTTGGTTTATAATTTAATTATAAAAAGCATAATATGCCACTTTCTTTTTTAATTATCTCCCCATGCCACATATAATAATAAGACCTGGTTGTTGAAGACTGGCCTAAAAGAGCCCTAACGCCACCATGAAGGTAGGCAATTTTGAAGTATCAACACCTACTAAGACCCTTTAAACACAGCATTTCATTGTGGGCAGGAGAACAGTGACTAAACCAAGTACCTGGAACCTGGACACCTGAAGTTTCTGGCCATGTGATATAAAGGAATAAAATAATCTCATTTAAGAACAAACCATAAGTGACCCCCAAAACTCTACAAGGAAACTCCTACAACTCAAAAACACTTTCAGTAATGTAGTGGGATACAAGATTAACTAAAAAAATAAACAAACAAACAAACAAAAACCAGAAGCCCTCCTTAATACAGATGAGAAAGAAATCAGAGAATATCATACTTCACGAAAGCCACAAATAATATATAATATAAAATATTTTGGGGGTAACTCTAACCAAACAAGTATATGACAAGAACTTTAAATCTTTAAATAAAGAAATTGAGGAAGACACCAGAAAATGGAAAGATTTCCCATGCTCTTGGGTAGGCAGAATTAACATAGTGAAAATGGCAATCTTACCAAAAGCAATCTATAGATTCATTGCAATGCCCATCAAAATCCTCACAAAATTCTTCACAGACCTCTAAAGAGCAATACTTAGTTTCAAATGGAAATACAAAAAAACAAAGCAATTTTGTACAATAAAGAAAATACTGGAGGCATAGTATCCCTGACTTCAAACTCTACTATAGAGCTACAGTAATAAAAACAGCCTGATATTTACATAAAAACAGACAGGAGGACCAATGGAATTACATCAAAGACCCAGATATCAACCCACACACCTATGAACACCTGATTTTTGATAAAGAAGCTAAAAAATATAAAATGGGAAAAAGAAAGCATATCAAACAAATGGTGCTGGCATAACTTAATGCCAACATGTAGGAGAATGCAAATAGATCTATATCTATCACCATGCACAAAACTCAAGTCCAAATGGATCAAAGACCTCAACATAAAACCTCATAGAAGAGAAAGTAGAAGTACAGTGAACACAATGACACAGAAAACCACTTTCTAAATATAACCCTAGTAGCACAAACACTGAGAACAACAATTAATAAATGGGACCTCCTGAAACTGAGAACCTTCTGTAAAGTGAAGAAAATTGACAACAAGACAAAATGACAGCCTACAGAATGGGAAAAGATCTTTACCAACCCCACATTAGACAGAGGACTGGTCTCTAAAATATAAAATAAACTCAAGAAATTGGTCATCAACAGAACAAATAATCCAGTAAAAATGGGGTATATAAACAGAGAACTCTCAACAGATGAATCTCAAATGGCTAGAAGATACTTAAGGAAATGCTCAACATCCTTAGCCATCAGAGAAATGCAAACCCAAACAACTCTGAAATTCCATCTTATACCCCTCAGAATAGCCAAGATCAAAAACACTGATGACAACTTCTGCTGGAGAGGATGTGGGATAAGGGATATAAAATATTTTGGGGGTAACTCTAACCAAACAAGTATATGACAAGAACTTTAAATCTTTAAATAAAGAAATTGAAGAAGACACCAGAAAATGGAAAGATTTCCCATGCTCTTGGGTAGGCAGAATTAACATAGTGAAAATGGCAATCTTACCAAAAGCAATCTATAGATTCATTGCAATGCCCATCAAAATCCTCACAAAATTCTTCACAGACCTCTAAAGAGCAATACTTATTTTCAAATGGAAATACAAAAAAGCAAAGCAATTTTGTACAATAAAGAAAATATTTCCCATTGCTGGTGGGAGTGCAAACTGGTATAGTCATTTTGGTAATCACTATGGCGATTTCTCAGAAAATTAGGAAACAATCTCCCTCAAGACCAGCAATACCACTTTTGGGTATATACCTAACAAGGACATATGCTCAACCATGTTCAAAGCAGCATTATTTATAATAGCCAGAACCTGGAAACAGCCTAGATGCCCCTCAACTGAAGAATGGATAAAGAAAATGTGGTACATTTATACAATAGAGTACTACTCAGTGTTAAAAAATAATAGCATCTGGAAATTTTCAGGCAAATGGATGAATCTAGAAAAAAACATATTGAGTGAGGCAACCCAGACCCAGAAAGACAAATATATTATTTACTCACTCATAAGTGACTTTTAGACATAAAGCAAAGAAAAACCAGCCTACAATTCACAACCCCAGAGAACCTAGACAACAATGAGAACTGTGATACATGGATCTACATGGGAAGGAGAAAAAGAGAGGATCTCCTGAGTAAATTGGGAGTGTGGGGGTCACAGGAGAGAGCAGAAGAGGAGGGGAAGGGAGGGGAGTGGACAAAAATGTTTAGCTCAATAAAATTAATTTTTCAAAGTTCTAAGAAAAAAAGAACAAACCATAATGTGGGTCAGAGAAGAGACTTGGGTTGCAAGAAAGAATGTTGTATAATACTGGGGACTGAAATTCAGCTTCCAGCGTCACTTACCAAACCAGGCACCATTAAGAATGCCTGTTCACTGCAGTTTCAGAATGGGAAACCTTCTTCTGCTATCACGTGCCTCTGGCATACAGCATGTGCTCGTACACTTATACAATCACACCACACACACACACACACACACACACACACACACACACACACACACACACATGCACACCCCCAGTGCACCCCCCACATGTACATATATATGCACACACACACATGTATGCACATGTGCACACTTATCCACATCTCCGCCAACTCCCCCCCGACACCCACACGGGGTGGGGGAGGCTGAGACTTGAACAAAAACCATACAATTCCTACTGGCCTTGGGAGCTCTGAGAGTAAAGATGGCCGTCGCTTTCCTATATTCTGTTTAAAGAGAACAGGAAATCTCAGATTCAATTCAAGTTTACCACACATTCTCACATTTAAAGGAATTGGGAATTCAAATTGTGTTGCAGTAATTCCTAATCTAAAACACTTGATAACAAACTTAAAGATTAATATCAAAACAGCAAACACTAAATAACCCGAAAAACCCACTTTGTAGCCAGCACAGTTCTGTCCACTGGATTGTAACATCTGGTTATATAGAAAGTTTGTAGTACACGGTCTACCAAGGCCTTCTCTAAGTGCTGTCAGCAGCATTGTGGTAATAAGAACAATGTCGGTCATACCACCTGTGGATTACAACATGCCAGAATTATGATAGAGCTACTGAAAGCTTCTCCGCACCTCTCAGAATTGCTAACAGGTCACACCTGCAGAGAAGTTGTCACCCTGGACCATCAGTTTTCACTCAAAGGCTGTAAGTACCCTTAACAATGTTTCTTCTCAAGAAATCTGTTCATGTTGACTGCAGCGTAGTGGGATGTATGTGACATACATTAGAACAATTTACCTGGGCTGTAGAGGGATTAAGCCTCGGCACAACCTGTAATTAAGTGAGTTAATCTGCCCCTCACATTGATTCCAGATTTGTAATTCAACCATAGATTCTAGACAAGTAAAATGTGAACTCTTTTGAGAGATATGGCCGATAGGCATTAAAAAAAAAAACCTTCTTGTTCCTGCGCCAATTAAATGACATCTCTTGGTTATAACTCCTTTTACGGCCTTTCCATAACTTCTTCAAATGTTCTTCTGGATGGGCCATAAAGTAGTTAATCAGAATAAATTAAAATTTGTTCTTAGTACTAAAATGTAAATTAATTGTATGTTTCCTTCCAAATCTAGTCATTTGAAACATCTGGTAGATGTATTTTAGTGCTCTGTTTACTCTAATGGTGATAAGTTTTCCAGGTTGTTAAAACTACTTCTTGATTCCACACCACAGTCCTTCGAAAGACACAGCACCGCTATCTCAGCACCAGAGTGTCTCTCTCTAACTCATCAGGACAACAATGGGCCCACTTTAGTTCATCTCAAAAGAAAACGAGCAGAGAGTTACTCCCTGCTCACTGCTGCCCAGACAGTGAGTCCATGAGCCTCACTGGGGAGGAAGAATGAGGTTTCCAAGAACCAAGGGCATTGCGTACAGAAAATTAATCTTCCCGGGCCAACTTTTATATTTTTGCATATCAGTTTTCTCCAGCTGTGACAGCTTCTTTTGTAACAGCTGATGGAGAGACGAAAGGATTCTTAGTGACTGTACTTAGGCATAGCGATACCTTTTTGATGATTAGAGCCAACTGACTTATGGGAAATTTGTGACTCAGAAATGATATAAATTATATATAGATTGAAAATACTCAGAACTTGCTTTCAATTAAGTAATAAGCCAGAACAAATTCCAGTATTTCTAAGTAATGTGCTGTTCCAAATGACAAGCAATAATTCATGCAAAGAGACTCATCTATCGGTTTCAAGATGGTTGTATTTCATCCCTACCTCCCCAAGTTCCTTATATTTAGCCCCAGTACTGCTCTCTCTATTTGGAGTTGCATAGTTACCTCCACCACTTTGCACAGGATTTGCTCAACATTTTACTCTGTCATGATTCTTATTTGGTTTCCTAGACATTGGTCCCTTATGCTGCAATGACTATAATCTATGGAGCTTCATCTTTGAAAGCTGAAGATTCTAGAAAGATCTAAGGAAATGTAAACTCCCCCAGTGCTCCAGCTTGCCTGGCTTCATTCCTTGAACTTTATCAGGCCCGTTAGTCCTTCCAGCCTACATACTTGAGCCAGCTACCAGAGAAGCAGTTAAAAGAGGGAGAGTATACAGCTGCCGAGCCAGTGGAAGAAAAGGAGGTTCAGTAGGGGTTGTTTCCACAGAAACAAGAGAGGAATAAGGCACAGCAAATGCATCACAGTGGATGAAACAAGCAGTCTCTTTCTTCCTCTCTACCCCAGGCTTGGTTCTGCCTTTCTCGCTTCTAGGGCTGTTATACATAACCCAGTGCAACCACCATAGGGAGCCTCAAGGGCAGTGAACATAAGGCTGAAATGGAATATGGGATAAAGCATCTAAACACACAGGCAAACTTGGTTTTCCAAGCATACATATTTCACTCACAGAAAAAAAAAAAACTAAAAAGTAATCATTTCACCATGTCAAAGGACTCAGCCTTACAAAAAATTCTGTTTGTTACTTAAACTTTTTCTTTCTTGTTCTTTCTACAGAGACCCAAATTGGAGCACCGGACAGAAATCTCAAGGTCCAAATCAGGAGCAGAAGGAGGGGGAGCACGAGCAAGGAACTCAGGACCGCGAGGGGTGCACCCACATTCCGAGACAATGGGGATGTTCTTTCGGGAATTCACCAAGGCCAGCT